>NC_026003.2:122304243-122451743 GCF_000442705.2 Elaeis guineensis
TAATCAAATCCGGTTCAGGTTCAGTAACATGTGTCGATTTTTTCACCTGTCGAACTTCGTCAAGTTTGACCTTAGAGGCAACAGTTTTTTCACTAAGGAACTCCTTTTCTAAAAAAATTGCTTTAAGGCTGACAAACACCTTTTGCTCATCAGCAAGGTAGAAATAATACCCTTTGGTCTCTTTTGGATACCCAATAAAATTACACTTGTCAGACCTAGGTCCAAGCTTGTCTGTAATTAAACGTTTAACATAAGCCGGACACCCCCAAACCCTAAGGTGCGAGAGTACTGGCTTACGTCCTATCCATATCTCATATGGCGTTTTGGCTACAGACTTACTCGGAACTCTATTTAGAAGGTAACAAGCCGATTCGAGCGCATATCCCCAGAGGGAGATCGGCAGACCAGCAAACCCCATCATGGATCGAACCATGTCTAATAGGGTCCGATTCCTCCTTTCAGACACACCATTATGCTGTGGTGTTCCAGGAGGAGTTCACTGAGAGAGAATCCCATTCTCCCCTAGATACGTCAGAAATTCAATAGAAAGGTATTCACCTCCTCGATCAGATCAAAGAGTTTTAATACACTTTCCAGTTTGTTTTTCTACCTCATTTCGGAATAGTTTGAATATTTCAAATGATTCCGACTTATGCTTCATTAAATAGACATACCCATACCTAGATAGGTCGTTTGTGAAGGTTATGAAGTAGAAAAATCCACCTCTTGCACTTGAGCTCATGGGTCCACATACATCAGAATGTACCAGACCTAAGAGTTCACTGGCTCGCTCACCTTTTCCAGTAAAAGGTGACTTTGTCATCTTCCCAAGAAGACAGGACTCACAGGTTGGAAGTGATTCACAATCACTAACTTCAAGAATTCCTTCTTGAGCCAACCTGTTTATCCTGTTCTTATTGATATGACCTAGCCTACAGTGCCAAAGGTAGACTTCTGACACATTATCTATTCTAGAGCGTTTACCAAAGTTTTGAACCACATTAACAGGCTGTGATAATAAGTAAATTCTATTATTTAATTGTCCAACAAATATTGTAACACCATTCAAAATAATATTGCAAATATTTT
This sequence comes from Elaeis guineensis, assembly GCF_000442705.2. Taxonomy (NCBI): domain Eukaryota; kingdom Viridiplantae; phylum Streptophyta; class Magnoliopsida; order Arecales; family Arecaceae; genus Elaeis; species Elaeis guineensis. The sequence continues at coordinate 122,305,333 of NC_026003.2, forward strand.
TTTTTATTAAAAAATCATAACCGTACATGGTCAAAAGGCCTACAGAAATAATATTTAATAAAAAACTTGGACAATAGTGACATTCACTCAGAATTACATTACGAGAATTGATTACAAGACTCATGATTCCTAAAGCTAGAACTGAAACTTTGCTTCCATCTCCAACGTTCAGGAACCTCTCGCCTTCATCAAATCTCCTACTGACCTGCAGACCCTGCATTGAATTACAAATATGATAAGGGCTTCCGGTATCCAATACCCAGGCAGTAGTATCACAAATCAAAAAATTGCAAGGAGTTATCATATAATTACCTTGCTTCTTCTTTGGCCTGTTTGGGTCCAGGGAGGCAATGTATTGAGGACAGTTCCTCTTTCAATGCCCCTGCTTCTTGCAAAAGAAGCACTCCGCCTGGCTCTGATCGTGCTTGCGCTTCTTGGTCTGACCCTGTGCTACTGTCCCAGCATGAGATTGCACCTTCTTATTTTTCTTCTTCTTGTTCTTCTTCCCCTTCTCAAAGGGTTGACGACGAGAAGAAGACCCTCCCACTACATTCACCGACTCCTTATGGAGTTGGTGATCCTTCTCAAAGTTCTGCAGCAACCCCAACAATCCGTGGTAGTTTACTGCAGGCTTTGTCATTCGGAAATGAGTAAGGAATGGGAGAAGGACTTGGGCAAAGAATTAAGGATTGCATCCTTACCGAGCTGCTCATGCAGAGGAAAGCCCAATTTGCTTAGGCGCTCAATCATCTCGATCATGTACAGTACATGATCAGTGACTGAGGCCCCATCCCTCATCCGAGCATTGAAAATGGCACAACTAGTTTTGTGCCTTTCAACGTTGTCAGGCGTGCCAAAGGAGTCGTTCAACATTTGAAGCATCTCCTGTGGCTGGGCGTTCTCAAACCTTCGGCTGAACTCGTCATTCATTGCTGCCAGCATAATACATCGAACGGTGGTGCGGTCATTGAGCCATTTCAAGTAAGTGTCTCAGATCGCCTTACTAGCGTTCGGAGCTGGCTCCTCAGGTGCTGGATCCGTTACTACATAAAGGATCCGCTCATGCTCAAGGACGATTTTCAATTTTCGATACCAGCTATCGAAATTGGGTCCCATGAGCTTGTCATTATCTAATAATGACTGGAGCGACAGGGTAGTGGCCATAGCTGCATAAAGAAAAATGAGACCTTTATTAGTACATAAATTAATACTAAAGACTTGGACTTTAGTCTAAAGTTTTTCTCAATATTTTTACGAACTGATAGCCTCATCCTTCAATTTGAGGAATTACTTTAATTCCTTAATGGGTACTAGAATCCACACAGACTACACACGAGCCCAACTTTGGTTGGTCAACCCATGTGCATCTATGGGTAGGTTCTTAACCAGTTGTTTCTCTAAACAACTTCTAGTAATTGATTTTGCCCCAGAACCTAATCAGTAGGCTTTGGCCTCCACTGAAAAGATCTGGTTAGGTCCAACCATTAACATGACTTAATTTAGTGAATCGGACCAATAAATGATCAGGTCCGACTTTGGCCGGCCAACCTAACCACCATCAGAAAGACTCAATCAAATTATCATATTATGAATAATAATTCTATTAGCCAATGAGCACCAGGCCTTTGGGCCTCCAATGATCATTGAACTAATGGACTCATTATTACTCACTTAATGGGAGGCTATGACTTAGTTATCATTATAACTTAATGATTTTAGGGACCTAATAATTTTGAGGATTTTATTAAAGAATAGTAGAGAAGAAATCATCCAGCCAATTTCAATCCTCCCACTGACTTCACCAAGTCAGATTAAAAAAGGATTTAATTAAAGCTGGCATTAGGAGCACCTAAATCAGTCACACTGATTTACCTAATGACATGGGTGAGCTCTAATCACCAAGTGATCTAATCAAAATCTAACTTACCAGATTTGCCATTAACTCATCAATGATCGAATCAATGCGAGTAGCTCCTGCTTAAGAACCACTGGTCAAAACTGCCGAACTTACCTTAGACACCAACCGGTTCATTAGTTTTAATTTTGATCAACTTAGTAAATAGGGCTTCACCGCGTAGCCATGAATTAAGTCCATCTTGATCTAGTTAAAGACATGGACCCATTCAACTACAACTATTGAAGTTGAGTCTAGAGTATCCTTGACCTAATCTAATTCAACTTTTGATTAGATTTGATCAATTACTCCATTTAGTCCATTTTTTAAGCTAACCTTAGGTCTAACCCAATTATGGACCTAATTCATCTAACCCATTGACCTACAAATTTATACAATTGTCTTAGGTCTTAATTCATAATTCTAGACCTACTAGATAACACTTAATTCTTTTAATTAAGTACTTGGACTGATGGGTCAGGGTTTGGCATTTCGAAAATAAATTTTCAAATTTTGAAAGATTTTATTTTCTGTTCACCAAATGTGTTGACTCATTTCACAAACGGATCAGCACATTTCATAAACAGCAATCTCATTGCTCACTTCATAATAGAAAATAACTCAAAATAAATCATAATTTTTTTTTAATTTTTTTAGATCTAATCTAACACATTCATGATAAATTTTTTAATTAAGTCCTTTCGCTGATTCATCGACATGGGATATAATTGCATCGGCACCCCTACCGCCATAGGAGATCCCATCGAATGGGAAGAGAGGGCCTTTAAACTCTACTTTTCTCCTATGACCGGACGGCCATGGCAACCAACCCAATTAGATTACTTGCTACTTGGATCAAGTATATCTAAATATATCAATTTCAAAATTTAAATTTTGAATTTTAAATTTTAAATTTCAAATTTTAAATTTTAAATTTCAAATTTGAGATTTCAACCAAATTTCAAATTTCGAATTTTCAATCTTTGAATTTTAAATTTTGAATTTTAAATTTCAAATTTCAAATTTCAAATTTCAAATTTTAAATTTGAGATTTCAACCAAATTTCAAATTTCAAATTTTGAATTTCAAATTTGAAACTTCTAACAAATTTCAAATTTCAAATTTTAAATTTTTTTAAATTTCAAATTTTGAATTTTAAATTTTAAATTTAAACTTATAGATTACACCTTAATCTACGCATACATATGTATATCATATTCTAGAACCTGGCTCTGATACCATTTGTAGCGAAAATTTAGTGCAGAAGCAAAATGATAATTTTAAATCTTTTTCAAAATTACTATTTTACAACAGAATTATTAATTAATCTTATTAATTAATACTAATTAACCCTACACTAAGATCTAAATATGATACAACAGCATGCATTTAAATTTGAAATTCAAATTTGAATCAGTAAACCTTTTACAGTACTGTGTTCAGAACACATCACCTTTTGCGGCTAGTCGATCACCGCAATCTGATCACCGTCGGAGGGCTCTGATCGTCACGTCACAGCCACATAAATATCTGACCTCTGCGGATCGTCCACACGAAGCTCCCGTCTGATCAGCTCCTCACGAATGCTAGTTCGTGATTTCACCTTTTTGATGGCAGATATTGATCGAACTCCTTCGATCAATGTGTGCCGACTCCTCGAATGCACCAGATCATTTGCATGGTTGCTTGAGAGGCTGATGGATCTCTCTCTGAAATTTGGTGGACTCACGACACTCATGGCACACTAATCTCACTTCCCAAACCCTAGGTAGAAACCCTAGGGTACACACTAGAAACCCTGCGCTCAATTTTTTTTCTTTTCTTTCTTTTTCTCTCGGAAGGTTTTGGACCTTCACCTTGTGCACAAACTTTCCTCACACCCCAAAGTTTCTCTCCTAAAATTTCTACACACGTCCCACCTTTCTCCTCTTTTTAAAACAACGTCGAACGTGTCTTATCCGCGTGAGAGGATAAAGATAAGTGGTTGCACATTTGAATTCAAATCAAATTTGAATTCAAATGCAAAACCAACTCATCCCTATCTACTTGTGCGTGAGAAGAGAAGGGGCGTGAGTTGATTTGTGCATGGAGAGTTTACACAAGAAACATTTTCTCGTGTAAAATATGGGGCGCACAAGATAAGACCATGGCGCATGGATTAGTTGGTTGCTCATTCAAATTCAAACTTTTTTTTGAATTTGAATGGCCAACCAACTTATTTTTATCCAGATATTTGGCGCACAAGGGTGGGCGTGGGATGGCTTCTGCATGGAGAAAATTCACGAGAAGTTGCTTCTCGTGAATTTAAGTATGCACAGAAGAATGAGATGGCGCAGGGAGAAAAGTCAAGGTGGTTTGAACCTAATTGAGCCCACCTAATCTAAATAGGTTAAGCACAATTAGAATAAATTAAATCCAACTTAATTAGGCTTAATTAGGCTCAATAAAATCCTAATCAAATCAAAAATTAACTAAATCTAACCTCTGATCAAATCAGGGACTAAACCACTTTAGCAGTTAGGTCAACATTTAACCTAATCGGGTCAATCCAAACTGAATCCAATTCAATTGGACTTGATCCAAAAATATTTACTCAATCAAATTGAGTTAATTAGTGATCAAATCACTAATTAAACCTTTCATAAATATTGAGTCCAAATCCGATGGGCAATCAGGCATCAGAGACCATCGATATGAAACCCTGATCAAAGAGTTCAAATTTCAAATTCAAAATTTAAAATTCAAAATTTTGACCCCGGTACCCAAAATATGTGGAACTCGTGATCAGAGAATCTTAATTCTCAATCATAGAGTCCCAGACACATAAGACTCATAATCAGCCATCTGATCAGAAAGGAACCACTAATGTGTGTGACCCTGCAGGTTCGAACCTAAGCCGGTAGCACAGGAACCAATTTCTGTACTAATCGAAGTGACCATCTAGCAATGGTACCCGACGATCAGATAGGTCAAATAATCGCAATCGCAATCACAACATTCAGAACCTACGTGAATATGGTTACCGTATAATTCATCCCTTTTGACCCCTGTGTTTAGGATGACTCAGGGTTAAACTGTTAACCCTTATGATATCATCCGAATTGTGCTTAACTCAATTAGTCCTGTGACTCCTCACTAGGACTACCCTGGCCAAGGTTTTACTAAATTGAAACACGACTGTACATAGCTCCTAAACTGGAGTGGTTAATCCCATCTTGACACACGCACCGACAAGTCAAGTACTTGACTACACCCAGCAGCCTTCCGTCATTGAATTAGAAATTCAGGTAGTCCAGTGCCTAAGTGCAGTGAGTTGCTTGCAAGTCACCGTGACGGTCTTAGGTCGGAGGGACATTTATACCCATATCCCATCGGAGCAAATCTTGACAGCAGAAATAGCTCCGGAGTTGGTTACGTTCAGTGCAGATGTACCATTACATCTCACCTGTATGCCATAGGAGTGTCTCCACACTCTTTGGTTATGAGGACAACCAACCCATATGGCACACAACGACCTATGCTCGATAAACGTTGTCGTCCTTGGTAACAACGTATCATTTGGTCGCGAACATGTTTAAGGACTAAGCGACAAATCCTCCTTTGTCGAGTCTAAATAGTCCTAAGGACTTCACCACAACACAGGAGTTTATTAGAAGATGAAACATTTATGATGAAAAAATACCAAAATAACTTTTATTTATTTATAATTCATGTACTAATACAAAAGGAGCACAACCGTCAACAGGCTGACGATTGGCTTTGGGACACTATTCCCAACAGTTATACCCATATCCCATCGGAGCAAATCTTGACAGCAGAAAAAACTCTGGAGTCGGTCACGTTCAGTGCAGATATACCCTTACATCTCACCTGTATGCCATACCAGTGTCTCCACACTCCTTGGTTAAGAGGATAACCAACTCATATGGCACCCAACAACCTATGCTTGATAAATGTTGTCGTCCTTGATAACAACGTATCATTTGGTCACGAATAGGTTTAAGGACTAAATGACAAATCCTCCTTTGTCGAGTCTAAATAGTCCTAAGGACTTCACCACAACACGGGAGTTCATTAGAAGATGAAACAATTTATGATGAAAAATGATAAAATAATTTTTATTTATTTATAATTTATATACTAATACAAAAAAGAGCACAACCGTCAATAGGCTGACGATTGGCTTTGGGACACTATTCCCAATAGCTGGACCGCCCCCTAGGCGGAGATGCCCCCCTCCAAGGGTCCCAGCCTGCTTGATGCATCTCGGAGGAGGAGAATGAGGTCTTGACCCACCCTATGTTTGTTGAGGAGGTGTGGGGGGCCTTTTGGTCTCTCGGAGAGGATAAGGCCTCGGGGTCTAATGGCTTTCTCCCTCTATTCTTCTGTTATTACTGGCCCATTGTCAGTGGTGAGGTCAATGAGGTGATATAGTTGGTTTTCGAGTCTAGAGGCATCTTGGAGGAGTGGAAAAAGATTGTGATCACCCTTATTCTGAAGAGACTGGATGCATTGGCCCCAATTTACTTCAGGCCGATCAGCCTTTGCACCACTCTGCAAAGTGTGTGCGAGGATTTTGGTTGGATGCCTGAAGCCAATGGTTCATCACCTGATTTGTCCAGAGTAGGATGCTTTTGTCAGTGGCTATTGCATCATCGATAATGTCTTGCTCGTCCAAGAGTTTATACATGATTTGCGTCGTGCTCCTTTGCGTCAGAGTTTGATGGCGATCAAGCTGGACATAGAACGGGCCTATGATTGGATGAGTTGGCTGTTCCTTCATCAGACGCTTCTTGACTTCGGCTTCCAGGATAGATAGATTGACTAGATCATGGACTGTGTGGAGGCTCCGAGCTTTGCCATCCTGATCAATGGTGCCCTGACAGACTTCTTCTACTTGACAAGCGGTCTTCACCAGGGGTGCCCCCTCTCCCCCTATCTTTTTATTTTATGTGCTGACGCTCTCTCTTGCACTCTTTGGATGGTGGTCCAGAGGGCAGAGCTGGAGCCCTACTGGCCAGGCCCTGGGAGTCAACCACTTTCGTTCATTCTCTTTGCAAATGATTGCTTGCTTATTGTTTGGGCTTTGGTCCAAAATGCGAAGTGCTTTGCGACTATTGTTGAGGCCTATTGCTGGGCCTCTAGTCAGCTTATGAATCTTCAGAAATCCACTATCACTTTCAGCCCCAAGACAAGGATCCAGGTGAAGCAGGCGATTCGAAACAGTTTGGAGATCTCTGAGCAGGTTGGGACCCTGACCTACCTGAGGGTTTCTATCATGGGACGGAGACTTCGAAGGCCCAACTGCAGGCATTTCAAGCAGCGAGTTCAGGATCGCCTTGACAGCTGGTGAGCCAATGCTCTTTCCATGATGGATAGGGTTACTCTCGTCAGGTCAGTCCTGAGCTCTATTTCAGTCTACCTCTTAGCGAATACTGTGGTGCCGTGTTCTTCTTTCAAATATCTGGAGCAGCAGTTTCGAAATTTTCAGTGGGGCACTCATTAGGGGAGCCATTGGCTTCACTTGCTTTCTTGGGAGGTGATCTGCCAGCCGATGCGTGAGGGGGGTCTTGGGATCCAATCCTTATTAGTCAGGAGGGAGGCAATGATAGCCAGACATGCAGCTAGATACCTCATCCAGTCTGATTGTTTGTGGAGTAGAATGATGAGGGCCCGTTATGGAGCTTGGAGTCAGGGGCCCCACATTATGGCTATTCGTGGCTGCTCTTTCATTTGGAGGGAGATCTGTACCCATGCCCCTAAAGTGCTAGCCTAAGTCAGGTGGCTAATTGATGATGGGACTTCAGTTGATGCAAGCCAGGATGCTTGAATTTCCAGCTTGCCCCTCTCTCGTTGGCCAACCTATGTCAACACTGAGATTGATGACCATCTACGGGTCTGTGACTTGATCACCATTGACGGCAGGGGTTAGAGGGTCCAGGAGGTCATCCATCTTTTTGGCAGGCAGCTTGTTGACAGGATTCTTACCATCCTGATTTCTGACCATCGGAGTCAAAATTTGAGGGTGTGGGGGCGGTCTTGTTGCCTTAGATTCTGGCCAGGGACCTCGTCAGCATGAGCAGATTTGTGCCGGACAGGATGATTGATGTAGCATGAATTTGGCAAGTTGCTGTCCATCTCAAGATTAGGCTCTTCCTCTGGAAGGTTGCTTGGGATCGGCTTCCGACTTGGATACTTCTCAAAGACAAAGATATGGAGATTCTGACTTTTTGCCCAGTCTGCAGGCTGGGGGAGGAGTCAATGGAGCATACTTTTCTTCGCTGTCCAAGGGCGAGTCTGATTTAGAGGATGACGGATGGCCAGCAGTGGGAGGCACTCAGTGGCCCTTGGCTTCTTTCATTTTTGGATGCGATCCACCGTAGTACGATCGAGGGTTCGACCAGAGGCAATAGGATGGTGTATGTCGCCTATCAAATTTGACTATTTAGGAATAGCCTTGTGTTCGATGCTGAGACTGTGTCTATGCGGCGTGTGTTGGACAGAGCCTGCTGCTTAGCTACGGAGTACTACCATTTCGATACTGCTAGCTCGAATCTTACCACCTCGAGTTCCTGGGACTCTCGTGCTGCACTTTCAGTGATTCGGAAGGTTGTTTTCATTTTTTGGAAGCCTCCACCCTCGTGGTTTGTCAAAGTTAATTTTGATGGTAGTATCAGAGATAGCAGAGGTGGTTCAGGCTTTGTCACATGGGGTCCGAATGTGAGGCTTTTGGCAGTAGGAGGATCTCAGCTCTTTGATCCGACCGTCTTCGAGGCTGAGCTTCATGCTATTTGGGCAGGCATCATCTGCGCGAGACAGGAGTTGCGGGCTGAGAGGATCTTCATCGAGGGTGATTCTGCCATTGTCATTATCTGGATCTAGGATGAGATGAAATATCTGGATGTTCATCCGCTTTTCTATGACATCTGGAGGTCCCTTCGCCTTTCCATTGAGATGATTATTTAGCATGTTTATCAGGAGGCCAACAGTGCTGTGAATTGGATGGCTTCTTTTGTTGCCGAGTATTCTAGAGACTGAACTTGGCGCCAAGATGACATCTGCTCTCATGCTTTGAAGAATATTTTGTATTCTGACTCTTTAAACTGCTCTAGCATCAGAATGATGTGCCGTCTATTTATATCAAAAATAATAAAAAAAAAAGTTGCATAGATCTTTTTTATAATCTAAGCACCTATTTTCATTATTTATAAGTGGAGTAAAGGTGGTTGTAGCCAGGAGGTAGGTAGAGATTCCAAAATAAATGAGACTTGTGATAAAGATATGCTTTACAGGGGTCCTAGCTCAAGGACCGCTACTGATTCCCAAAAGACCGTATGTCGCAATAACGGGGCCAGTAGGCGGTTGGATAGTCTTCCTCAGTCGTTCCTAGAATGAATTGCTTTGAATCTTATAAATCAGAATCATCAAATTATGATGCTCCTGGTAGAGCTTAAAACATCCAAAACCTGGTTGTTGTGAAGATCCTCCATTGTTCAGCCTTTTCAGCAGTCTTGGTGAATTGCGACGACCCGTTCATTCCGGGTGATCTTGATCAGTGGGTTCTGCCGTGATCATGCATATGTACATAATCAACGATTTCGCTCAGCAGTGAAGGATGATTGAGGCAAGAGGTTGACCTGAACCAATCCTTCCCTCCGGGTTTTAGGTTGTGCAAAACAACCCATGTCATCTAACTTATTAATGTTTCCGTGTTCTAATCAACAGCTATGATGCATTGACGTTGACCTTTAATCTATTAGTTTTCTTGTCAGTCATCTAAATTAACGCTCGCCTGCATCAGCTGACAGTTGGAACATGACGTGCATGAATATTTCTCCAGGATCTTCCTGTCTCGGAAATATACGTTCTGCCACGACCGTCACTAGCCTCATCTACCAGCCTCATGCATGCCATTATTTGAGTCGGGACTGTGGACAGATGTGTGCTGGTTGTAATCTAATTGGTGGGTGTTTAGATTGCAGCCATTCCATCGGAAGCATGGGAAGCGGGTGTCGACTGCTAGTGCTTCTGCTCCTGGAGACGGCTGGTATCCATGTGTGGCTGCTACCACCAGCCTTGTCCGTCTACTTAATTCTCCTTTTTGTCGTGCACAAACTTTGTTTGTCCATTTTCCTTCCTCAAGATCAATTGGCCGATCGGAGTTAGTTGAATTTGATGGGGCATCGCAGGATCACCGTGATCTCGTGGCCCGAGTTCTCGTGGTGCCCAGGGGCGCCATCTTGGTGAAACTGTTACTAGATTCTGTCTTATTTCGTTTTTTTTTTTTTTTTTTTTTGCTTCCTAGTTTATTAAGATTTCTGAAGATACGCCTGTTATCCCCTTCGATAAATCTGAAGTTTGCCTTGGCACGGCATTCCAAGCATTAAATTCTATTAGTGCCACAAAATCCACGACTCTGTCGACTCATTAATGTCGCATACTACATTCTTAAACTTCACTTTTTCATCTCCTCGTCATTATTTAAATCTTCTTTTATATCAAACTCGTTACCTGTGATTTAACTTGTATTCTCAGTGATGCGTATTGCTACTAAAGAACTATGCCAACCTATAATTAACCGATACGAGGCAAGATCAGACCCGTGACATCCACATAAGCCGGCACCCTCGTCCTAATCGGTGAGCCACGACCACGCTACCGATCCGAATTAACTATTAACCGTGATATTTTTGTTCCTCGTGTACGAAATCTCTTATTCCTGCTATTACTATGCTTGAGCTTCGCTTTCAACAGACAAAACCCAATCAGCCTAAACAATGCTTGCAGACAACCTTTTCCCACCTTCCCAAGCTATCGAGAGAATCCCCCCTTTGCTGAATCCAAACCCTAACTAGCTAATGGAGCTCACAATATTTTAGTTGTTTCTGAGAACGTAGCCAGTCACTGTCAGGAGAAAAGGCGATAATGATTGATGACAACTGTTTGATTAAATTAATATCGGCACTAATGCCCTTTAACTTTAATGGTTAGCGCAATAAGGCAGCGGGCACATCCTGTTCCATTGGTATATCAGGCTTGTGTTTGAGGATTAACACCAGGGAAATTGTACTTAGAAGACTGTGGGTCATTGGAACGAATTTATTCGGTTATTTATTACTTGAGGTCGCCTTCTGAAGGGAGGTTGAAGAATGAATCCAAAATTGCTAGCTCCCTATCTTGGAGGAGGATATCCACTAAATATTCTCAAACGTTACCACTACGATTTCTTTAAGGATGATCGCTATTAGAAACAAAACAGAGACGGTGAGATGATTTTGTTTATTCCGAAAGGATAAAGCAAACAGTAACTGATATGAGAGATTTATTAGAAAACCTTCCCCACAGGTTGGTTTCACTCCGTACTTGTTCTAGAAAGTAAAGAACTTTAGGAGAAATGCTGCTAAAATAATGCATAATTTCAAAATAGAATGAATGCTTTTGATACGTATGAATTTCTTCATGGCAAAATAGGTTTTACCGTCTATTCATTGAAGATTATAAGATGTCAATCTAAATGTTAGTATATCCACACTTCAAAAACAAAAAAAAAAAAAGAAAAAAAATCTAAATGTTAGTGCTATGATCATAGACATAAATTTAGCAGAGATATGGAGGTTGTAGCAGCTGACATGAGTTGATATTCAACCGCTTGCATGGAGCTAATATGAAATTATGTACTTCATGACATAAATAACAACATTAACAAGCATCTAGAAGATTAGTACATAAGATTACGTATCTCGGTCACCATTGGTCATTGGCTTTTTAGATATATAGATGATAAGAGGCTGAATTGCTCTAGCCATCCTTGTAACAGCAAGTAAAACCTATAATTAGATCAGGGTATATGTCGGAGCTACAGTAGCCCTAGCCTGGATTCAACTTTTGAATTGATTTCTGGGTTGGGTTTTAGAAAGCTCACAAGCTGTCGTTGGATTAAGGCGAGGGCATCTCTTCGGCAGTTAAGCCATCAAAATCAATGCATGTTATTGGATAGCCGACATCCTTGATTTGGAGAATCTCCAATGATGGACATCTCTTAACTGAAGCCGACCATCCAATCAATGGTTTTATTTTGGATGCCTCCAAACTCGACAGCAACTCATGCAAACCGATATGGCCCTTCTTATTAGCCATCACTGAGGAAGATGCGCAAAAGTAAATCTCTCTCTCTCTCTCTCTTTCTGAAATTTTTAAGAGGCTATGCAATTGCGTGTGGATTTGGGGAGGTTGCTACAGGTACTTCTAGAAGCGAAAGATAATATTACATTATTTGGTCTATCCCCTCAAATTTTATTCCAATCTATGCTCGCCATATTTAAGTAATTTTCTTTTTTCTTTTTTTTTTTCAAGACCAGGAGGAATTACTCCCCAGCCAGCATCCTTTATCCACCTCATGTCATGAAATTGGGGCTTCGTATAATCAGAGGTTGAAGCAAGGGCTGATGCCCTTCATAATGAAATCCCTACATGCATGTTATCTAGAGTGACAAGAGTAATAACACCGGAACCAAGATATCGGAACAATTAATTATTTCTTGTTACTCTCCATTTGATAATATGTGACGGATTAAATTATAAATTTTATGCCCATTCGATCGGTTGGGGACCATGTGAAATAATTTATTATTTCACTTTCATTGTTTAACTTTTTTTGGTTGGTATCCAACAAATTTGCTTATCTCATTACGTACCATTTATCCACTGTAACTATAGAGACCAGGTAAGAATGAGTTTATCGTGATAATTAAAGAGTAAATAAGGGAAAACGAAACTCTCGATTTGATATGATAATATATGACGGATTTAATTAAAAACTTCATGCCCTTTCGGTCGGGGACCATGTGAAGTAATCAATTATTTCCTTTCACTATTTCATTTTTGCGGTTGGTATCTAACAAGTAAATAAGCCTATCTTATTAGGTACCATTTATCCATTGTAACTATGGAGACCAAGACAAGAATGAGTATATTGTGATAAAAAGTAAATAAGGCAAAACAAAAACATTTATCAGCAGTTCCATCGTGGTCACCAATCATGAGAGAGTGCTGAAGGTCGTGGTCAATTACCGCGTAAATGGTACAGTCTCCAAATTGTTTGCTAGTGATATCGTAATCCAAAGGATGATAGGACCGATCGACTACGATGGAGAAACAGCTCCAATCGTAGGCTTCGGAGATGCAATTAAGCGTCAGCTGAAAAGCTTGGCTCATGATTATGCAATGTATTTTATCAGTCTTGACACCGGATGATAGTTTCTGATGTGTAACTTGACGAAAGTAGGAAGAAGGGAGAAGCAAGTGCTGGAAGAAATTAAGAGAGTATGGAGCCATCACTATGTTGCACAAAGGCCTGAACGATACAGGCTCTTCCAAGTGGAGACACACCCTCCAGTTGCCAACATAATAGGGCTTCATTATTGCACCCACTTCCTTTTCCACTGTCCTTAATTGAGCAATATGCTTTGTCCTTGTTCACACAAAAATCTTTTGGGAAGAGCTCTGCTCCTGCTCACCAAGTGGGGTGGATGGGGACTCCTATTTGTCCGGAATACCCTTAAAAGGATGGATTCTTCAAGAAATTATATCCTATACTTAAGATTTTAAATTCTGATAGGATGGAGGGTATCCAAATTGTCCTATCCTATTCCTGTGAGAAAATAGTATCAAGATGAGATCAGAACTATAGAATTTATCTATATAGAAAAAAAAAAGAAAGAAAAAAGAATGAAGAAAGATGAAGAAAAGAAAAAAAGAACAGAAAGATGAAGAGAATGAAAGAAATGGAGGAAGAAGAAACATGAAAAAAAATAAAAGAAAGGATAAGAAAAAGAAAGAAAGAGAGAAAGAAAAGAAAAAGGAAGAAAGAGAGAAAGAAAAGAAAAAGAAAAAAGATTAAAAAATAAAATAGAAGAAAAAAAAAGAAAATAGAATGAGAAACAGATGGAGATATTTACTGGGATGCATGATCAGACTTTTGTAAAGATAAGGTGGGACAGTGGGATGTACTATTTCATAAAAAAATCGAGATATTCCTATCATTCAAGAATTTCCTACACCACATGCATATGTATATCATCTTGTCTTATTTCTATGGGCTTCATTCATCATGTACTCTTCTTGGTGATTGACCCATAAGGATGAGACGAGTTATTGACCTGGTGAACCATCCCATGGGAATAAAATTCATATGAGACAGTATCATAGAAGAAAATATAAGATGGGCTTCCTATTTTGCCACATTTCTGTTATTGTTCATCTTAAAGAAAAATCTTAAAAGTCAGAGATTCTTATTAACAAAGTCATCAGTCCACTGATTAAAGAAAAAAAGAAAAAGAATATATGTAGCATCCCCTTTCTTTCTCATTTTTAGAATATGCTTTTTATCCGTATGCATTGCATCTTCGAGTGATATATACTAAGCAAATTAGTCATCTATCGAATCAACATACACTTTTAGATAAATCGATATATCAAAACATGACGTTCACTAGTACATAATATATGATCATATAATACATAATTAGTAAATTAGTTATTTAGCAATGTAATACATATCTTCAAAAAAAATTGATATACAAATTTCAAAATATTATATTCATCATTATACACTGTTTGTTTAGGTGAGACATACTCATTAATTTTTTAATATATATTGCAAACTTCTTTGATATGCACTGATCTAATACATATATTTAGATAAATTAATATTTAATTTTAAAAAATATCTTTTACTAATATATATTATATGATCAGATGATATATACTAAGTACATTAGTCAGCTAATAAGTCAATATGTATATCTAGATAGATCAATATATAACTTTTAAAACATCATATTTATCAGTATCAGTACACAGTGCACAGTTTTTTAGTTTCATTTAAACTAAAAAATTATATACACATTATTCCTTAGATTTTTTAAACTCTTAGTAATTAAGATTTTGGAAAACATAGAGGAATTTGGAGAAAAACGAGACTAAAAGGAGAAAGAGAACCTTATGAATTAAAGAGACAGCTTGATGAGAAAGAGGCGAACGGAGAAACTTGATGAAGAAGAAAGTGTAGGCGTATGCAATTTTTTTCTTCTTTGAATTTTTTTTTTTCAAATCATGAAAGAGTATGCCGTATGCAATTTTTTTTTCTTTGAATTTTTTTTTTTAAAATCATGATATCGACGATTCTGTTAGAGAAGCTCTGACTTTTAAGTTTGTTGTTGAAGATGAGCATTAGGGAAAATATGACAAAATAGAAAGTCACTTCTATATTTCCTTCTCCGTTGCCGACCACACATGATTTTTGTTTGCCTCGAGGGGCATGTGGTCCAGGGTATAATTTGTCCAAGTCTCGGCCCTTGTCACTGGAGAGGCTTGTCTGATAGAACAAGAAATGGGAAGAAGCCATGAGGTGGGTCCTTTGTTTCCTTTCTTTGAGATTACTAGATGCCATGTAAAAATTAATGATCTTCTAGGCCAAAAAGAAAAATGATGCATAGGGTGGAATATCTACTGCAGCGTGGTCTTGTTATCCATTTAATCACCTACTTCCGATCAGTGCAATTGGACTACCATTTACGTCAGCAGCTGCAAAGGATCCAAACTCAAATACTGCTGGGTACGATACCTATGAAGTCTCTACGTACATAAGGGTTGAATAGTGGAGGTGGGAACCTGAGAGGTTGGTGATCCTGCAACTATGAGATCAATTTTCTTTTAACATATTAAACTTATTCTTTTCCATGGATTATTGTATCTCAAAAATATTTAGATTTATGAAGGGATGGCTACCTTTCACTTTCTTATGTGCCTCCTCACCTAAACTGAGGGAGATATGACATGGGATGATGATTAGGCATTCAGATACACCCCGTGGCTAAGGGAAATGCTACGCTGCCACTCGTTCTTCCACTCTGTTTCCCATCCGACATGGTGCTCGAAGGATAAGAACAAAATAATAAAATTGTTTTTTAAAAAAAAATAATCTACAAATTTTTGAGTTATCCCAAAACGCTGCAATAATTTTAAAGACGAAAAACTGAATGAAAAAGTGACTTGGCACCATAGCATCACTAGCTCTAACACTAATTAGAAGTCCTAATAAAGTGATATCCAGATTTCAGACTTTTCTTTAAAAGATTACCTGAACCAGTGTGTAACCTCATGTTTGTTCGAGTGGCTGCCCCTTGCACTGCACAATGTATGCACTGATGAATTAATATTAAAATTTTATCTTTTCTAAGAGAAAAAGAGTGAGATCCATCTTCCCTGTAATTATTCAGGTTAAAATACTTGGAGATGCACTATCAAGACTCGAAATCAGAATTTCTAGTTGCCCTGTAAGGAGTGTGAGCATTGAGAGATCTCTATGTCACCATATTACTGCTCATGACTAGCACCAGTTTCATGCTTAAAGAGAAAGAAGGGAAAAAAATGATTGATGTCAGTACCAAATAATCCAAGCTAGTGCACGGGAAACTATTGATGTTTGGAAGTGTAAATGATAGATTTTATAGGTCTGGATTGTCTCCACAAAAATTTTTTGTGCACCGCGAGCGGTGTAGAAAATTTGACGTAGAGCGCACCGTATTGTCCGATTGATCCATATAGTCACTACTTAACAACGCATTTTAATGCCTGCAGATTGTCTTTTTCGTTTAAAAATTTTGTATGATGAAAATATCCAACCTTTGGTTACGACTTCTTCATAAAAATTATGACATCCCTTCAAAAAATTATGAACCTCTATACTTTGAAAAAAATTATGACACTCCTTAAAAATTATGATATCTCTTCACAAAAATTGTGACATCTCGGTACTAAACAAAAAATCGAAGGCATGTGTCATAAATTTTTTGAACGGATGTCTTAATTTTTGTGAAAGAGTGTCATAATTTTTAAGAAAGGTGTCATAATTTGTAAGAAGGAATGTCATAATTTTTTTAAAGAGCAGGGTGTCATAATTTTTGTGAAGGGATGTCATAATTTATAAGAAGGATGTCATAATTTTTCTAAAGGACAGGGGTGTCATAATTTTTTTGAAAGGGTGTCATAATTTTTTGAAAGAATGCATAACAAAGGACAATGTATTTTCGCCATACAAAATTTTTAAACGAAAAAAAAATCTGCATGCATTAAATATGTTTAGAAAGTGATAACATGTGGACCAATCAAACACGGTGGTGCACTCCAGTCGGATTTTCTACACCGCCCGTGGTGCACAGAGAATTTCTATTGTCTCCGTTCAGCAAGTGAATAGGAAATCATTGTTTAGCCATCAAAATTGTCCATATAAGCCAATGCCAGCAGTTCTTCTAGATTTTATGTATAGCAACTTTTTTCTTTGTGTGGTTTCATGTCTTTATTTTTTGATGAATTGGGAGGTTATACCATCCTTATTTTATTAGTGTAGTAGAATATATTCAGATGGAGGAATGAATCAAGCTGAGAAAGCTTGGATCCCTGTCCAATGCAACAGGTGG
Source organism: Elaeis guineensis (assembly GCF_000442705.2). Lineage (NCBI taxonomy): Eukaryota > Viridiplantae > Streptophyta > Magnoliopsida > Arecales > Arecaceae > Elaeis > Elaeis guineensis. The sequence goes on from NC_026003.2 coordinate 122,322,706, forward strand.
AAAGCAGTTACGAGTTTCCAGGGAAAGTAGTTACAGGTTTTCAAAGATAATTTTCAATTTTTCAGGTTATAGTTGACAGATTTCCATGTATTCCAGAGACGGGTTTTCAGATACAAGTATCATAGTTTCAGATTAGGTGCACCCATATCTTGGGTGCCAAGCAGAATTTTAGTAAGATGATGATCGATTTGCTTGACTTTGATATGCATGATTAAATAACTAAAATATCCTCATATTGGCTGCTCCATTAACCAATAACCAATAACTACAGGTACTAGATACACATTAGCTCTACATGCTGCTTATATTCCCGTAACCACCTTAGTTCTTTGCTCTGTTTGCTTAAAAATAAAAATGACACTAATTTTGTTCATTATTTGATGTTACAATGAGAAAAAATGAAAATAATATCATTTTTTGTTTAAACCACTGTTCATTGATTCTTCTCTAATTCCTCAAGCTGGGTAGAGATTTGAATGTAAGAATTAGTTATCATTTTCATTCAAAACCATAAGATATCAGGTAAGAGCCATCATTTGATATAATAGCCATTATAATAAAATTAATAATGGTCAAATTGTACTGTTTAACAGGAAAGTCTTCTGTGGATGGATTCGTCTCCTGTAACTGTAACTTCTCTTCTAGTTTCCGCCCACCTGATACAGTACCAATTCTCCAAAAGGTGCCCTTTTAATTACCCAAAAAATAACATCAGCTATCATTTTATTCATGGTTTATAGCACTATCCATCATGATCCTCCTCAGGAATAGATATGTGCATTGCTGGGCAAAAGCCTAGTCATGTAGATTTTGATTACTACTTATAGGCCTTCAAAACATTATAATGTTTTTCAGTCGTTATTTTAAATCCTGCTTCTATTTCCAACTTGAGCAGAACTCAGTGAGGACTCAAATGACCTACAAACATAACTATGATGTTTCACCATCCAGTAGCTATTATAGATACATAATGTTCTTATATATCTAATTTTACTTTAGTTTGTACTCAATTTGGTTTAATCTGAATATTCTAGGTCCATATTACAGGTTTGATCTGGGCATAAACAAAAACTTGACTTGATCATCTAATCTAAGGGCGCTTTTGGTTTACAACTGAAATTAGAAGGAAAATCCAAATCGAAATGAATTAGAATGAGAATCGAAATGGGATTTGAATGCTAAGGAAGAGCTGAGATTGGGTTTTAGTAGGTTGGGGCATTTTTAATTTTTCTTTAGAATAGGATTGAAAATGAGACTTCTTTTAACCAAACGGCTGAAAGAATGAAAATGAAACTCTTCCCAACCAAATGACTAGAATGAGACTCTCTCATTCTTATTTCATTTCAAAGCCCGACTCCCTCCGACTAAACATCCTCTAACTTAAATAAGAGACTAGCAAAATTGGTTATGCTTTGTTGTAGCGAATGGCTCGATCTTTCCTGTATCTCTGTTCTTCTTTCTTGTTGTTTCTTAGACTCTTAAACACTATTGATTGTGTAACGCTTCCTTCTTGTTTTCAGAATAAAATTTCGGTGGCTCTTTTGAGCCTCCTTTTAACCTCAAAAAAATTGACAAGAATAGTTGCAACTTCAAACAACTTTCTCCCTGCACTCAGCCAGTGGTCTATTTGGGTAGATTTGTGAAGCTGGTGTATCTGAATCCAAACCAACAGGTGAAATGCACAAGCGAAGGGTGGTACTGCAGACATTTCGCATCAAAGTGGGTGCGGCTGCTTTTTTTTTTTTTGTTAAGAGTAGAAGTTAAAATTCATAAAGAACGGTGTAACATACAGCAATGACAAAAAAAAGCGAGCATGTGGAGAACAAACAAAACTCATCCCCAGCTCTAGATACAGCAAGTACAACAAAACAACACTCGTAAAAAAAAAAAGGGCTTAATGAAGCAAACCGCCGGTACGTGTAAGCATGGAGATCAATCGTATGGAAAGTAAGTGTCAACCTAGAAAGCTTATTTGTATCAGACATGGCGACATTGAGATCCTTGTCGACAATTATCATTCTGTGCCACCAAAATCTTCATTCGTACGGTGACAAAAGGATTTAATGCCTTACATTTTCTTTTGTCCCTGCTAATTACTTAACATGAACGAGAGCAGAATATCTCTACCCCCACCCAAAAAAAAAAAACGAAAGCAGAATATCGAATGCAACATTAATTAATTATAAGAAGGAATATCTATTTCACCACAAAGCTTCATCTCTTTATTTCGGAACGGTAGGCGTGAATTCCCTTTGGAAATAAAAACCTAGGACTGCGGCATTTGCACAGCATGACAGATTAGAGCTCACCATTACATTAGAACAGATCTCCCTCGGTAGCTGGAGGCTATTTGTGGATGATAAGCTTGCGTCCACACAGGGACTTGGAGCTCATCATATTGTTTTTTTTTTTTGTTTTTCTTGAGGGAAGGAGCTCATCGTTTTTGGACATGGCAATCGGCATATATAAAATAATCTTCCTTCGTTTGTACTATATTATGCAGTCATACAACAAATATTCTTCAAGCATTCTCAAGTGATAAGAAATATATACAACAATCCACGGCTGCATTGTCGAGTTCCCTCTTTTTTTCTTTTTTTTTTTTAAAAATTTTGTTCTCGAACATAATAAATACATTGTGTGAATCCCCTCAATTATCGTCCAATTATTGCTTTTTCTTTCGTACAAGTTAGCTTGGACCCACAACCTTTTGTGGATCCATGGATAAAGTCCACACGTGCTTGGCGCCGTTCATGCTAATTTATCCAACGACAAACTTGTTATTCAATTATTTCCTCATGCCAACTTGTCATCATCATCCAAATGTTTTTTTTTTTTCCCCAAGATTAACAACCTTAAAAAATGCCTTGAGATTATTTTTCATTCAAGTAATCACACATGAACAGTGGGGCTTTGCTCACCCCTAGAAAGATTTCTTGTGACCATGGATTTTCTCTAGTTCTTGCAGCACAAGCATGAGGCCGTCATCATCCTCCCGGAGATTGCGACGGCAGCACACGCCTGCTCCAGGGAAAACAAATATAAGGGCAGCTTTCGATGCCTAACTATCCAAAATTTAGGCTACCTCTTCCATATATAAGTATTGAAACCTCCTCCTCTCAAGAGTTTAAGCCTCTTCTACCTCTCCTACTCCCAGCGAGAAGCCTGGAGCGAGTCCTCCAAGCACTTCAACTCAAAACTCCCTCTGCCACTCTCTCCTCTTGCAACTATATTTCTCTACCATCTATCTAGCTTTCTTTTAGCAGTACATAGAGAGATAAAGATGGGATTGAGGGACATAGAGTCCACACTGCCACCAGGGTTCAGGTTCTACCCAAGTGATGAGGAGCTTGTTTGCCACTATCTCTACAAGAAGGTGAGTAATGAGAGGATCTCTGAGGGAACATTGGTGGAGGTGGATTTGCATACTCACGAGCCGTGGGAGCTTCCTGGTGAGTACCCTTTCCATAAATTCTCTGTAAAGCTACAAGCATGCATGTCTGCTCGCTAGATCTGTACTAGGATTGGACTCCAATTAAGGTTCCTTTTCCTCCTCATGCCTCTAAACTTGTCCTCTTTTCTTTGCTTGGAAATATAATCTTCTTGCTTAAAAGTGCAAAGTTGGCAAAGAAATGGCCATAAATATTCGGTTTCTTTCAATTTGATATATTGTTGCATAATTTTGGATTATTCATCAAAAAAGGGTTTGTTTTACGTTTCTTTTCTCATCAGCGGTAGAAAGTTATAATAGCCTAGCTGCTTCGTTCTCTTACCAAAAATATATTGAAAGCAAGAAAAAAAGAGAGAGTGTTCTCATGCACAGGACTCAGACAAATTTCTCAAAGATTATCCTCTGTTCGGTACATAAACAAATTCCCAGTATTGTTAAGCAAGGATTGAGCAATATGATTTTTTTCATTATAGCTGCTCATAGGAAAGTCAGGGAGGAAGTTTGTGGTGCAATTTTTCATCAAGTTTTTGCCATGATGACTCTGCAGTGATGCTTGTAATCTACTATAACCATGTGAACTGTATTATGGAAATTAATTAAGGTAAAGCTGTGTTACTTAGCCACCGAACCTTTCTTAAATTAGTATCCTACTGATTATTTATTGGTTTCTTGTGGCACAAGAGTTCCAATGCTTTCTAATGATGTTCATAAAAGTCCAATCCTGTCTATTCAGAAGGTATCACATGAGGGATATGTAATACTATTTTCCTGTCCCTTTAAACCTATCCTTGGAAAGCTAAGTTTCATCTTGCTTACAAATTCATGCCGTAGTATTTTTTATACGTATCTAGCTGATACCTTATACGAACGGAATCTTGTGCAGTACTCAAAAAATATTGCACGGTGCTGTGCATATATTGGAACATTCATAAAAAAAAAAAAAAATGAATATGTGATATTTATCTAAACTATTCAAAGACCTTTGGAGTTTATCTATTTCTTTTTTCTTAGTTTTACACACGCGCAGTCCCTCATCTTTTGATAGATGTCTCTGAAGCATAGCATGCACAGCACCCTACGATATTTTTTGAATACCGCAGAGAATCCGTTCCCTACTTTATAACTACTCCTATCTTACAAAAATAACCACCTCTTTTGATTGGTCTCAGATGTGGCCAAGCTCAGTGCCAACGAGTGGTATTTCTTCAGCTTCCGGGACCGCAAGTATGCCACTGGCTCGCGCACCAACCGCGCAACCAAGACTGGATATTGGAAGGCCACTGGAAAAGATCGGACCATCCATGATCCTTCCTCACGTGCGATCGTTGGCATGAGGAAGACATTAGTTTTTTACCAAGGGAGAGCTCCAAATGGGGTAAAGAGTGGTTGGGTCATGCATGAGTTCCGATTGGAGACCCCAAAATCAACCCCTAAGGTATACATGATCACCTCCACTGTTTCCATGCTTACTTTCTAATGGTCTTGATTTCCAGATATTGCTTTGCTGCAACACCAGTAGTTCTCTGGTGAATAGTTGCTAGCTTAAAATTAAAGCGCTTCTTGTTCTTCTTTGTTCTGCTTTTGTAAATGGTTTTCTTATGCACAAAAGACTGGTGGTAGTCTTAGACTACTTCCATTTCCATCAAAAATAATAATAATAATAGTGCTTCTTGTTTTCACCCTCATACATAGGATTTTGGACGAAGTGGAAGTAAAATATTGCTAATGAATATGTAAAATGTTATAGTATGGGCTTTTATAGTCATTGCCTAATGAAAATATAATGGAGTAGTCTTTTATGTATCTACAAAGATTTAGGAAATCTAGCTGAGAATATGAAAGATACCCAATGATAACACGTGGCAAGTAATTAGTAAGACTAGAGATTTTGCTAGAAAATAAATATGCGGAGGAGGATGAGTAATCTACAGCAACGACCAATGCTAATTGCACACAAGAAGATCTCAAAAGAAAAGTTTAAAGAAATTTTATTTTCAATTATAAACTTCAGGTATTGACCAAACAGATGCACCAATAGAACAACTCAAGTGAAAAGTCCCTTCTGCATAAATTTCTTAGTTCCACACTTCAATTTTTTTTTTTTTTCCGAGCAAACTTTATTGTGCAATATTCAAAATTTAAAAAGGAAAAAATTAATAACTTTAAGCTTCCTCTACTTGATATGTGGGCCCCAAAACTTTGGCTTACCATCTTATGCAACAACATTCTTTTTTTTTTTTTTTTGATAAGGGCAACAACATTCATTTGAGGCAAGCCACACCCACCCTACGTTTGTTTCAATTGCTCAGTTGGGTGCACCTTTTTTTTGGCAGGAGAGCTGGGTGCTGTGCAGGGTCTTTCACAAAAGGAAAGGGGAGACAGAGCAGGACAACATTGGCTCCTTTTCTCCCACTTGGGGCCCATCCTCTTCTCAGGTGGACCAGACCAGCTCATCACTCCCCGCTGTCCCTCACCAACATGACAGCAGCTCAAACCCCCTCCTCAATTTAGCACTGCTGCATTGCAACTTGCTTGACTTCCCACAGGAGGTGGGGATGAGCTCAAGGGGAGGGGATGAGTATGGGTTCTTGTTGGATATGGGGCTTGAGGACCATGACATGAGGGAGGGGGGATGGTAGAAGGTGCGAGATTTCCAAAGCGCGGCCAGGATAAGCTATACTTTTTAGAGGCTTTGGATTGGATTGGATTGGGGAGATTGATGTTGGTGGATGCATGCTTCCAAACTTGGCATTTCATGTTGATTTGGACTTTAGGAGAGTGATTGAGGTGGTATGTATATGTACGTACACTTGTTACCTAGTTGCTGATGATGGACGCAGTCATGTTGTTATTTGTAAATATCACATCTGTTGCATATTATATATATATATATATATAATATATATATATATAATATATATATATATATATATATAAACAGCTATTTATATGCAAGATGAAATTGGAATGAGTGCCTAATTGCTTTTCTCCTTGGGGTTTTTTATTTTTTGGAAGGAATCGAGGAGTGTTAGAACCCCTCTCCAGCTAGTTCTGTGGGATATTTACTTTTAGGTACCTATTTTGGCTTTTGCTTCTTTTTTAATCCCATTCTTTTCTTGTACATATAATAAAAGCGCTTGATTCATCACTTGCAATGCCCCCGAGAAACTGTCACGTTTAATGTTCTTATGTATGGTCTTGGGCTCAAACGAAAGTGTGGAGTTGAACGCAATTGATGCTTGCATATGAAGTCAATGGCAATATTTAATTTGGGGCACCACGTAACTTAACGGCAGATCTCTGCCTACAAATTTTTTTTTTAATATAAATAAAAATATAAATGAGTTTTATCTTTTAAGATTTAAAAAATTATTGATTAGAATTATTCTACCATATGTATTTTGAACCATCCAATATTATAAAATTTTAAAGATTCTTTAAATTTTTACTGATAAAATCTTAAAGATCCTTCAAACTTTCCACTGATAAAATTAGGTTGCTTTATCATGGATGGATTTACAAGATCTAATAGAATCTTAAAGAATAATTTATGATATTTATATATATACTCAATTGATTTTATAAATATATTAAATTTGTACACATGATGTATATATATACTTAGTCGCTATGCTTAATAAAATTTAATCATTCTAATCTTTTTTTAATAATAAAAAGATGCCACATCATTCATTCTAATTAAAAAAATCAGTAAAATTCGGTCATTGAAATTTTGAATGGAAAAAGATTCACTATTATTCAAGTTTGATCGAAAATTTTGAATGAAAAAAAATTAGAATAAAAACTTGAGCGGGATGATGTTGTAACTTTTAATTAGATATTCAAAGTCCAAACGGTGGAATAGTTTTAATTGATAATTTTTCTTATGGTACGTTTGTAGACTGTAATTTGCTGCGTAGTCTAATCCTTAGATGTTCCTAATACACAAAGTAAGGATTAGTGATAACGAGGTTAATGATACCCGGATGTACTATGCATGCATTGAACTTGATGCATGCACATGCTCACATTCGTATAAAAAAAATTAAAAAAATTAAAAAAATTAAAAAAAATAGAAAAATGCAAAAAAAAAAAAATTGAAATCAGACCTACCGGCCATCTTCCAAGAAAAATACTCCAACTTATAAATTATATTTTTTTTAATAATTATCATAATATTTGTTATGATCTTGCCATATAACATTGAATTGTCTACCTCAAAGAATATTGGACTTCAATATTAGGTTAGGGGGATAAATTGTTTTTATGATAAATTGCAGAAGTGTGATTTTAAAAAAAAAAAAATATTATGGAGTTAAAAGAACATCTTAGGTGCCGTATTTAGCGAAACCAGACCATAAAGATACATTTATTTTGGAAGGGGATTGTCATTCTAATCATTTTGTTGGAGAAAATTTTATTTTATTTTATTTTGATTCAAAAAAATAAAAATATTTTAATTTTTCAAAATCTAAATTATTTTTTTCGAACATTCAAATTTTATTTTGATTTAGACTTCGATTTCAATCTCTAGTCCAATATATCAAGTGATATGGCTCTTTCGGTTTTCACACCAATCCATTTCAATCCTGATTTTGATTCGGATTTCCGGGAAGGAAACACGCAAAAGAGTTTATCCCTCGTGTTGTGCATGTCCTCGACACCTAGTGGCGGCATGCAAACAAAAAGTACGTTCAGTGCATGCTCGCAATTAATGTAGTAAAAAGTCTCCCAGCGAACAACTAAAAGAATGAAAAAAAAATATTAATTATAAATTAACCACCACTACCCTCCCTCTTCCATTTGGACCGTGGAAAGACTTCTTGTCAGTTTCTCATTTAACGAGCTTTCGTGGGCTGCCTCCTTTCATGACCTGCTGCTCCTCCAACGCCGGTCTTATCTCATCAAAAGTTCCACGTTTTTCGTGATGGGAGACTTTATCCGCCATCTTACTTCCTCCTGTCAACAAGGTATTAATTATTAAGCAAGAATATATCTATGTCCAAGGATTGCAGCACAACTGCCCAAGATATTAGACGGATGATTGAGGCCATGCTTGTGGGTCAGTACCAAATAGTTGTCAGTTTCTCCGCGTCCCCCACCCCAATTCAGCATCATTTGAGCAAAAGCCCCTCGTATCAAAAAAAAAAAAGCAAAAGTCCCTTAGATTTTTTTTTTTTTTAGGTAAAGCAAAAGCCCCTTAGATTGCAGAGCTTGTCCATCTAAAGTAGTGTTCCAAATTCACTATGTACGTTCAAGCCGATCCATAAGTTGGCACGTCTCTTTTTCTTCAATTAATTGGTAAGTAACACCAGGAGGCAACCATTTGATGCAATTAAAAGCAAGGTCGTCTTACATGTGCCTTGAAAGGGTTGGTGTATCTAGGGAGAAATTTTTTTTTTGGTAGAGGTGTAACTAGGGAGAATTGGTGTGAAACATGAAGCTGGATTTTTTTTTAGTACATGAAACATGAAGCTGGTTGAATGTCGAGTTGCCATCAATATAAGGAGGTCAAAAGAACTATCTGTGTGTATTTATAATGGATGCCTCAAAGTAGTTTTAATTGATTATTTCTTATCCTTGCATATATGCGAGACTTGGTGTGAGTGGACCATTTCCATTCTCAAATTGGCATGTAATTTTTATGGATAGTACCTGTACATTTATTCATGGGCATTTCATGGTGATTGATTGTAAGAAACTTATTAGTGTTTGAAATTTAAAAATCATAATTTTGACGGCATTGAAAATTTTTTTTATTTTAATTTTTTTAAAAAAAATTGAAAGATTTTTGGTTGCCAAAATGAAAAGAAGAAAAAAATTATCAACTTAAAGTCTCTATGCACACATAAAAAATTGATAATTTTAAATTCTTCTAGATTTTATCTATCATATTTATCTTAAAAATATTATCCCTCGACTTTCTCACTAGAGGTGGCAATGGATCGGACATGGGTCAGATCGATTGATATCCATTTCTATCCATCAGAGAAAAAATATATCCACACCTAATCCATATCCGTCTCAGATCAAGTCGAGTCAGACTCTAAAGATGAATTGGATTGGATTGGATATATCCGAATCGGTCTCCCTTCTTTGTTCCTTGTCCCTGCCGCGGCTCCATCACCGCTATTTGGCCTATTTGGCCGTCCTCAAATCCTACAAAACTATCATGCTTCCATCAAGATTAAGCTCTCAAAACCTCAAGGGACCAACTCACACTACCACAACTCGCCCAACAATCTTCATATGCTCGAGAAAAATCCCAATCAGAACCTAAAAACCCCTCAAATCTCCCTCACATGCTCTCTTTCCCATAGATCTCTGAAAAAGAACAAGAAACAAAAAGAAAAGAAGCAAAAAAGAAAAAAAAGATCAATCTACGTGGGAAAAGGGCTTATCTTTTAATTGTTTCCATCTTTCCTTTGTTTTAGTTATTTTTTCCTATATTTCTTTCTTATGTTTCCTCTATTTTTTTCAATCCTTAGGAGTCTTAGTTGGGTGGGAGGCTTGGAGTGACCGAATAAGGAAGCTTAGACGATGGCTAGAATTTTATCGAAATCCTAGCTAGATCGAGCCGCCGCTAGAGGTGGGGGGGAGTGGAGACCCGTCGGCTGCTGGGTTGCCATAGTGCTGCTTGAGTGTTAGAGTGGTGGAGTCACCGAATGAAGACCGGGGGTAGGTTTTAATGTAAAAGAGAGAGGGGGGGCGGGGGGGAGTGGGAACCTACCGACTGTCGCAATGGTGCAGTGCCGTCTGGGTGTCAGGGTGGTCGGGTCATCAGGTCAGGATGGGGGGATGTAAATGAGAGAGAGAGAGGGTGGGGGAGTGGGGACCGATCAGCTGCCGAGCCGCCACAGTGGCGTAGTGCCACTTGAGTGTCAGAGTAGCCGGGTCATCAAGTGAGGGTGGAGGAGATGTATATGAGAGAAGGAGAGAGAGGGGAAAGGTGGACGGATTTTGATATAAATAAGAGAGAGAGATAGGTTTAAATTTATTTAAATAAAAAATATTATGAGGCTGGGTTCGAGGCGGAGCATATCATTATTCATATCCTATCTGAATCTACTTTGGATATTCTTTCTAAAATCTATATCTATCTCACCTTTTAATTGGATCAGATAAAACTTGTCCGTTTTGGATTGGATTAGATCGCATTATCTAGCATATGGGCTCTCTACTTCATTCCCAATATAATCAAATCTCTTTCATAAAACTTTTAAATAGAATTGATCTTATATTTTTTTTAATCCAACTTTTGAGTAGTTGAATACTTTGATTCGGTGCCTAAACAGCTTGAACCATCATTTGCTCTCTCACCATCACTATGCTCTTTTCTCTTGAAAATATATTTTTAAGAAAAATACTGAAGGTACATCTTATTAGAAATGAAATTGATTTAGAGTTAAGATAACAAAAAAAAAGAAAAAAGAAACAACAAAAAAAGGAGATAGAAAAGAATAAAAAAAATAAAAAAGACATAATGGCCTAACAAGCCTAAAGGAAAAAAAGTTAGCATCATAATTGTTCGAGAAAAGAAATGAGATCATCTCCATCTAGCCACCTAAATATGGATAGGATATTAATCAACTGCACTAGATAGCACCCATAATTTTAATTTTGTGATTTGACTATAACACCATCCAATATATGAAATTCTAATGTCATGATTTCACATTAACATATACAGACAAACAAAATTGTAAAACAATGAATCATGGTTTCTAAAAAATATCATGTTTTTGTTTTAGGCACATTCAAAGAAATTACAAAGAATATCAAACTTCAAAAAAAAAAAAAAAAAAATTCAGTCTAATCCTTCTAAAACACGTTATTTTAATATAACATATGCCTGGATGATTTTTGAATTTTTGGATGCACCTTCCTATCTTGCCAAACAATCTGCAATGATGAGTATTATAATTATGCTCCAAATGTCATTTCATCTCTCTCCTTTCGTGAATCAAAATGGATCGCTAGCTCTTTGTAAACTACTAAACATACAAAAAAGAAAAACTTCTTTTATATTTTTTTATTTTTTGTTCTAATCTTTTCTGTCTTGCAATAGAAACTTATGAATATCTCTATCAACCCACCGTATTTATATTTTGAGTAGATTATACTGAGGTCTTTTTAGATTGGGGTTCCTCATCTAACATTTTGAAAATATACATTTCATTATTTAATTTTTATTATATACGTAACACATAATATTCTATCATTATCTTTCTACTAAATAAGCTAGGTCATAAGTCTCTAACCTATTCGAGTCTTAAAATATATATTTTTAATTTTTTATATTATTTAATATTTCAAAACTTCGATTTCACCGAACTTGTGATGATGATTAGAATTCAACCAAAAGATTGTTTTATTAAAAACTCAAAATATTTGTATATAATTTATTGAATTTGAGCTCTGAGATGGGCTATTGTAATCCTTTGCTGGAAGCAGGTATGATGCATCTCCAAGCCCAAAATAATAAATTACAGATAAATATCTTGGAATTTAATGAACATGTTTCTTTAGCTTCGTTCTGATCATCATCACAAATTTGATTTTTGGAAATAATTTTGTGAACATAAAACTTTGAAGTTTGAAAAATACTGAAATAACAAAGAAACAAAAGAAAATAATAAAAATAAAGAATATAAGATATTTTAAGACTCAAAAAAGATTACAATAAAGGGTTATTTTTACAGATTTGAAATATTGAGTGGTAACCTGTTATTATCATGAACTTCAACAGGATCAAGTGTGATTTATTCTTATATTTTATTATACTAATAAATTAGTTTATAAACAAATAAATATTAAAAAAGTGAAAAACATGAACAAAAGGGAAGGACCAGCCGTGGCACAATGAAGTTGGAATTCCCCAAATAGCGGCACAAGTAGGCTAATTTTTTCAGCCTACAAATGTTGACTTATAATCTGAAAAGACCCGATCTTTACGCATTAGTCGCAGAGGAAAAGTGGCCTATGTGATCAAGTGGAGGAGGACCGGGCTTGGGCCATTCAAGTATGCCATATCTTTACGTAATCCTCTGCTAATTCCTCGTAATAATCCCACCTTAGAGTATCAAGAATCCAATCTTCACAATAGAATACTCGATCTAATTTTCCTGAATTTATATATATGACCATTTGTGGCACAAATGAACATCCTTTGTTTTATTGCTATACTCTCCTTCCTTCCATAGCTGCTTAGGACGCGGTGACCGTCTCACGAGGCATGCCAGTCCCAAACCTTCTTTCCCTTGGCCGCAAGAAGTACTTGGAATGGATACAATGAGCTCTAAGATGAAAGCATATGATTTAGCTTTTATAGCACGAGCGGCGGCATCAACCTAAACATCAACGGTGGAAGTGGCTATCACCGGTTTTGCCCGCTAGATCTAGGCCACAACAATTGTTTCAATATTTAGATTGTTTTGTATTCATCCTTCAAGAAAAATGGGCATGATAGAATGAAAGTATGATTTGAGGATGTTTGGATTGTGATTGGGATTAGAATCAACATTGGAATTGTAATAGATTAGAATGAGAACCGAAATGACTATATCTTTCGAAGTATTTGATTTATGATCGAAATCAAAATCGAAATAAAAATTTGAGTTCTCAATATAGAGTCAGGATTGGATTTCAAAGGGATTAGGTCATTTCTATTCTTGGAATCAGAATCATAACGAGACTCCTTCTAATCAATCGATTAGAATGAGAGAACCATTTTTATTCTCACTAGCTTAGAACCCCGTACGATGTACGATATGTGATTATTTTTTTTCAGATAAATCTTGTGATGATCAACGATCTTGATTCCATGAAGTTCTTTCATAAATCTATAATTTCTTATTATTTTTATCTTTTTAATTTTTAAACCTCTCTATCTTTCCTTCTCCTTTTCTTTCAATCTTCTTCTCACACACACCCCAACTCTTTCAATAGTAGAATTGACAATGTCGATCATCGGCCACCACTACCATCAATGATCGCAGTATCTTCGAGCTCGGAGTGAAGCAAAAATATAGCAATATAGTGATAAATAATAGTTTTGTGAGATATCGATCAGAATTAGTTGATGAGTGTGCTCCTAACTAATGGCTTGTGAAAAATTTAATTTAAAAAATTAATTTTTTTAACATTAAAATTTGAATATCTAAACTATAAAAAAAATTTAAAAAAAATTAAAAATCTAAACTTTTAATTTTTTTTTCCCATCTCTTCTTTTACTGCTTTGATCCTCTCCCTAAGATTGATGTATCTAATCAATAGAATATCAGATGATCGGTATTTGTTCTTTGAATATAAGAAATAATTGAAAGTTTATAATTAATTAATACTATCTAAAAAAATAATTTGTAATTAATCATATATTGGATAACTATCTTTCAAATCTCAATTATTGTTCTTGGACTCCTTATTTAACTATCTAGATGAGTACCCTCTCCAAAAAAAAAAAAAAATCTCAACAATAGAGTTCACAATAATAAAAGATCTTTATTGTTATCTTTTTTTTAAATATTTTTTTAAATATTTTTATTTTTTTATTTTTATTATTATTTTTTTTTCACAAGATAGAGGAAGAACTGCCCGAGCCCTGCCACCACTGTAGCCGCTTCACGCACGCCAATCCCACAGTTACGGTGCCTATTTTACGCGCATCGGTGCTACCTCCACCGCCACACCGATGGATGCTGAGGCCATTGGAGCATTTTAAATGGAGAAGATCCGGATGTGTCCCCGCAGCGCCCGTTTCACATGTGTCGGTGCTGCCTCCATCGCCACATCAGCAGACGTCGAGGGTCTCAGAGCATTGCAAACAGAGAAGGCTCGGATGTGACCGGAGCGATGCCGAGAGAAGCATAACAAAGGGAACGCTGTATACAGTGACGGAGGAGCAGCGAGGGAGTGATCCGACGACATGAACGGTATCGAAGACCTCCAGTCTATCAGACCCTCTATCGTCTTGCCCCCCGCCACGGCCTCCTTTTCAGCCTCCACCTCGGCTCCACCCTCCGCATCATCGTCTCCTTCTCTGACCTTGCCCGTAAGCTCTTTAAGAGCCACGACACGACCATCTCCAACCGCCCCTAGACCGTCGCAGCTTGCTACTTCGTCTACGATGCCTTTGGCTTCGCCTTCACCCCCTACGGTCCCCACTGGTGCTTTGTCAAACGCCTGCGTATGTCTGAGCTCCTCGATCCCCGGGCCATCGACCTCCTCCGCCCTGGGCGCCGCATTGAGCTGCTCGACCTCCAGGTCTCCCACCTGATCGAGGCTCCCGAGGATGGAAAAAACATAGAAAAAATCGAGAAAAAATGGAGGAAAAATCAATGAAAACAAAGGGAAGACGAAAAAAAATTATACGTAAGACCCTTTCCCACCTCGCCGTCCTATTTGTAATGCTGCGTGCCCCCACCAGAAGCACTATTGGCCACGCCATGCCATGGTCGCAGCCCTCGCAAGCCCTTTCTCTATTTCTCTCTTATCTCTGCGCCAAATCCGTCTGAAAATTAATTTTCGTCCTCGAGAGTGGACGAAGAGGGAAGCTCCCGCATCAACCGGAGGGCCTTCTTGTGGTTCCCATGTTCGCTCTGGCCATGGTTTCCTGTGCTCCCCATTGGTCCTCTCTGCCCACCCCACCTCCGCTCTGACCGCTGCCTGCATGCGGATGCACTCCTCTGAGCCCTGCTCCCCTTCTCTCTCCTTCTAGCTCTCCTTCCTCAGCAGTCTCAATCGGCTGGAAGATTTGATGAGAAACTTTTATTTTAATATATATATATATATATATATATATATATATATATATATATATATATATATATATATATATATATTAGATTTCAAATCTCAATTTCCCAAGCCAAACAACCGGAAGAAACCGGAAGCCCCGGTTGCTGTTGCTGCGTCGCCTCCAATTATATACCCGACGATGATGACCGTGCTTTTCAATGTTGCGCGTTTGTAGGAGGAGCTGATCTGGAAGGGTTGGTGAACGGTTGGCTGTCACCCAATCTTCCCACCAAACGGTTCCGTGGGAAAAGAGGAACCTGGGACACCAAATAGGCATTCCATAGGAAAGGCCCAAGCCATGGCTCACATATGATCCCAACTGCTTTCAACCCACCAAGCCCGGCCCGGCTCATTAGTTAGTATGCTCCATGGGTCGAGGTTGAATTCGAGTCAGATCCATTATGGTCCTCTCTTTATTGGGAATAATGACAGGAGCCGAGTTTTTATCCAAACTTGGAGTATACTTGTAGAGGTTGATTGCAAGAACTCTTTATAGAAGAATTCAGTGGACAATGGAATTGGAATGGTGGCCGAACCATAGGACAATAAGAGTGCTATTTTGTGTGGGTTCATTAACTGCTTAGCGTTGCCGCCAATTTTTATGGGAAGTGTAAAACTTTGTTTAGATTTAGCTAGGTTTTGACGGCCAATTCAATGAAGAGACGATCCAAACTTAGAATCAAGCCTGACCCAAAATTTTAAACTAAATCTGGATTTGATGAAGTTGGTTCATGTTGTCCTTGATTGCTCTGATCTTGCATCTAACGTGCAAGATGTTCTCAATATCCTTTTAATTAATTGTTAGTTCGTCGTGGAGTTTTTCATCTAGCAAGTTGACCTAGACAGCATGAAAGATATGGTAGAATTAATCTCAAAGCATTTGATCCTCTATCAAAGTTATCTTTTCTAGACTTGTGTTGACGAGCAAAATTATACTGATCAATCAATATGATCGATAAAATATGATTCGACTCACTAATTTAATCTATATTCGATCCATCATAAATAAATTTAGATTTAATTAAATAGATTTAGATCATAAATAGATCGATATATTTAATTCGTTTAACATTTGGATCAAATCTGATTTTACATATCTGATCCGTTTAACTTGTTTAATACTTATATCAGATTGAGTTAGATAAATTGTTTAATTTATTTAATCTATTTAATTTATTTAAGATCTATTTAAAATCTATTAATTTGATTCGGACCTATTTAATCCGATTTGTATAATTTGTTCAAATTATTTGTTTAATAAATAGATTAAATAGATCGAATCGAATTATCTATTTCATAAATAGGTCCGATTTAGATCTAAATTTTTAATCTATTTAGAAAACAGTTCAAATTTGGATTGATGATTTGTTGATCCAATTTGTATTCGATTCGATATCATCCGATCCAATTGCTATCCCTATCAATCAACCATCCATCAACCCTTCGGGAAAAAAGCCACGTGGATGGCTGTGATTTGAAAATCATTAAATTTCAACCCATCTCCTGGTGGGATTAGTCATCAGATCACCTGTACTTTTCTCTATGCCATGAGATGGCATCTTAATTTCTTAGTATTATATCAATTATTATTATTCAAGCTTCTTGAAAACCAGTTCTGCTTCTGCAACAAGACAACAACAACAACAAAAGGTTTAGAAAAAAGGAAAATTCCCACCTGTCTGTTATTGTGATGAGATTAGGAGTCATTGGACTTCAAGATTTGGGTTAAGAGTCTAATCTTTATGTTATCCCCTTCTTTCCCCCCCAATCCCTTTGTTTCCCGTTTATCTTTCTCACACAGATTCCCTTCTGGGCCATAAATCTTTCTCTCCTTTTCATTTATTTATTGGAGTGGTCTTGGGGTAGGGGAAAGGTTGTTTTGTTCTTCTGCCCCTAAAACCACTTTCCCTGAAGACCAGAGGTTCTTGTGGTCTGAATAGGGTTGGGGTTGGGCTTAGATCTGGAGGAATTGGAATATTACCCTCCATGTCCCTTGTTCAGATCTGGACAGTTAATGTTTCTTGTTTTCATCTCACAAATTTTTGTGGAAATTGTTAATGAACTGGGAATCCAAACCGCTTTAGGCCAACAGAAGATCTGTGGGCTTCTCAGGAACATGTAAGTCAAAGGTCTGATGAAGGCCAACATCACCTATTTTCTCATAAAATTTTGATTAGTTCCATGCTGGTGATATTTTGATCCATATGATTTTTTTTCTAAAACGTTAATAAAATTTATGATCTGTGGGATCTTGTTCAAGGAAGTTTGATATGGGTATGAAATTGAGATGTTGTTTTCTGTGCATCTTTTGACTGGATTCTCTCACCGATAAGATATGTTCATGGATTGAAAAAGGGGAAATTTCAGTCCTTGAATTTTATTTGATATTTGAACTGAATTTAGGAAATATGGAACTCAGCAGCGAGTAGAAGCATCTTGATCGGTCACAGGATCTGATAATTATAGAATTTCTGTCTTAAATTCATGAAACAGATGATCTGGCTATACCTAGGGATCTGTCGTACATGTTTGCGTTATAGATTGCAGATGCTGGCTATGTTTTCTTTTTTCTTTTTGGATCTGTGAGATTATAGATTTCTTTTTGTTTTTCTCTCCTTTCTATCCATCCTTTCAATCTAAAGCCGCAGGAACTTAAGACCATGAATGTTGAACTGCAGCATCTCTATTGTATCTTCTAGTTTCCCCCTTCCTAAATCAGGTTCTTTATGACAACGATAAATAGGTGTTTTGCTTTCAAGTTCCTGTATAAAGTGAAAAGAAGTTATCTTCTATATGCACTCTAACATCCCATGGAAAAAGAATTGTTGCATTTTTAATAAATAGAATATTGGAGACGAAAAAATTAACTCGTTATGTTGTTTACATTGAAAAAAATATCTATATTTTTTTCCTTTCATGTGCGCATGTTTACCTATGATCTTTTATGTTTGCTGCAGGAGATTGTGTTTCTATGTTAACTGCTGAATATTTAATAAGTAGATTGTAAATGTATGATTATCGTTCCAAGGAATTCTTATGCTTCTTTCAGATCTACACTGCCGGCTATATTGATTTGTAGGCTCATCTGTTTATGATCAATTTATTTATTATAAGATCGATACTGTAGGCCATTACATTATGTTCACATGAATCCATGTATCAAATATCTTCCCATAATGTGATTGGAATTCGTCAGTTTTTAGGATTTCCTGAGATCATGTATATAATATAGTCTTTTTTTCTTTTCAGTATTAATGGGGACAGAATGCCTTGGAGCTTGTCTCAAAGATGACTCTGATGGAATGCCCTCAGTTCCTCCTGGCTTTGCGTCACTTACATCTTTCACCTTGCAGAGAGTACAAGAAAATGCTTTGGCCCCTGCACATGTTTCTAATCCAATACAGGTGGAAACTGAATCTGGCATCATTGAAGACAAAAAGTTCAGAAAATCACTTCGGCATAGACCATGGATAAACTACAGGCAGTTTGATTATAGCTCGGAAGAAGAGGAGTCTGACTCTGAGCTCTTCGAGCAAGTTAGTACTATTTCTGATTTTGGCTTGTTAATCATTGCCTTCTAAGTGTTCGGGTTGATTGTCATGATATCATTATAGGTTTCTTACTTGATCTTCTTTACTTTGCAATTGATATCATCTGTTGCTTAAGGTGCTTCTTGGTCTGGACATGTTGTTATAATGTCATATGGTAGTCCTGACTTTTTTGACCAACAATTTGATCTTCCTGTGCAGGATATCCCTTCAGTTAATACCCTACCAAAAGGGGTTCTTCGTGGATGTTCTGAATGTCAAAATTGTCAAAAGGTTTTGTTAACTCTCATGATACTCGATTAGCTTGTTCTTCCTGATTCCTACCCGTTTGAATTCAATTGATGCCTGAAGTCTTGCAGGTCACAGCAAGATGGCATCCTGAAGCTGCCTGCAGGCCTGTCCTTGATGAAGCTCCTGTATTTTATCCAAATGAAGAGGTATTTCATGCTGTCTATGATTGAATCACTAGCTTTTATGCTAACACTTAATTCTTTGAGCCAAAATGTCCCTTTGTTTTATTGTATTTTGGTGTTACTTATAGGAGTTTAAGGATACTCTCAAATACATTGCAAGTATACGTCAAGTGGCAGAACCATATGGAATTTGCCGCATTGTACCTCCACCATCATGGACTCCACCTTGTCCTCTCAAAGAAAAGGGTGTGTGGCAAAATTCAAAATTTGAGACTCGCACCCAACAAGTGGACAGGCTTCAAAATCGTGATTCTGTCAAAAAAACTTACAGAAATCGTAGTATTATGAGGAGGAAAAGGAGAAAGCTCTTGAGAATGGAGGCAGAATGCAGAAACAAAACTGAGAAGCTGGCAGAACCTAATGGACTTGGTTGCTGTACCAGTGCTGAGAGGTTTGGATTTGAACCTGGTCCGGACTTCACTCTGGAATCATTTCAGAATTATGCTGATGAGTTCAAGGAGCAATATTTTTGCATTAGAGACATGGATAAAGATTTAAGATCAGCTCAGTTGGAACTGTCGGTGGAGAATATTGAAGGTGAATATTGGCGAATTGTTGAAAAGCCAACTGAGGAGATTGAGGTACCTTTAATAGATGTAGATTAGCCAACCAGTCTGCCTGTTGCCTTCAACTCGTTTTCCATAAAAATCAAATTTTATTCCTATGCAGGTGCTCTATGGTGCTGATTTGGAGACAGGAGTTTTTGGTAGTGGTTTTCCTAAAGCATCTTCACCTCCATCAAGTTCTGATTTTGAGGATCAATATGTAAAGTCAGGTTGGAACTTGAACAACTTTGCTAGGCTTCCAGGTTCTGTGCTTGCTTTTGAAAATGGGGACATTTCTGGTGTCCTAGTCCCATGGTTGTATATAGGGATGTGCTTTTCATCATTTTGTTGGGTAAGATTCCTATTACATCCTTTCCAATTAATTAATAATATCCAGAAATATACAATTAACAACAGCAATGCTGATACTTTTGCCATTATTAATTTTATCTAATATAATAACAAATTTTCTTCTCATTGATTTTGATTTCTAAAAGCCATAATATAGATTCAATGTCACATTCTTCTTGCCATTGTTGTATATGAACTGCTTTAGTTGCCTATAATGCCTTCTGTTTCATTTGTTTGGCAAGTCGATTTACCCTTTTTTTTTTTTTTGGTTTTGTTTTGGTCAAAGCATGTTGAAGATCACCATCTGTACTCAATGAATTATTTACATTGGGGTGCTCCAAAAGTGTGGTATGGAGTCCCAAGCAGAGAAGCTGTAAAGTTGGAGGCGGCTATGAAGAAACATTTAGCAGATTTATTTGAAGAACAACCAGACTTGCTTCACAAACTTGTGAGTAATGACTTGTCATGCATCGTTTATTCTTTCCAGAAAAAGTCATTCACCACTTGGAAAAAAAAAATTTATTGCATGCATGTCCAACAGCCACATATATGACTTTTCTTGTTTTAATTAAAATAAATCCTGCCCTATTTTATATGCTTGACGTCTCATTTTTTTTTTTCTTTTAATCTTATCATTCTTCACAGGTTACTCAGTTTTCACCTTCCATTTTAAAATCAGAGGGTGTACCTGTTTACCGTTGTGTTCAGCGTTCCGGCGAGTTTGTTATCACATTTCCCCGAGCATATCATTCAGGTTTTAACTGTGGATTCAACTGTGCAGAAGCTGTAAATGTTGCTCCCATTGACTGGTTGCCTCATGGGCAGAATGCTGTAGAGCTTTATGCTGAGCAGAGGCGCAAGATATCGATATCCCATGACAAGTTGTTGCTAGGAGCTGCAAGGGAAGCAGTAAGAGCTCAGTGGCATATTTTATTTCTGGGAAAAAATACATTAGATAACTTAAGATGGAAAGAAGCATGTGGCCTGGATGGGATCCTAACAAAGGCAGTTAAGGTGAACTCTGTATGTTCAACCCTCAGTATTTTTTGCTGTCAGAATGTTTACTCACTTTATTTTGCCTTTTGATTAGGTAAGAATTGAAATGGAGCGTACAAGAAGAGAATATCTTTGTTCTTCTCAGTCAAGGAAAATGGATGCAGATTTTGATGCGAACTGTGAAAGAGAGTGCATTGTGTGCCACTATGATCTACACCTTTCTGCAGCTGGTTGTCCCTGTTCACCAGATAGATTTGCATGCCTGCGTCATGCAAAGCAGCTTTGTTCATGTGCTTGGAGCACTAGGTTTTTCCTCTTTCGTTATGAGATCAATGAACTGAATGTCCTTGTTGATGCTCTTGGGGGCAAGTTGAGTGCAGTTCATAAATGGGGACTTTCAGATCTTGGATTGAGTTTAAGTTCTTATGTTGCCAAAGATAGAATGCAAAAGCCCATTACTAGAACTTCCTTGGAAACTATGGATCAGAGAGAGAGGGGACAAGTGCAGCAAAGTAGTTTAAATAGCGGTGAAAAATATTCTGCTTTATCTCAAGAAGTCAAGGCATCTTTGCATCAGCCAACCTTCGTAGCAGTACCAAAAGAGAGAGAGAAGATATCACCTAATGCATTTGATTCAACATGCACAATTGCTGATCCCTCTTCAGTGCACCAACAATCTAAATCTACAAGCATGTTTCCTACAGAGGACTTGCATCAACAAGGTAGGCCTTCATCTGAAGTATATCAGAGCTTACAGTCTAATAAAGGATATAGAATTTCAGGTTCAAGTGCATGTGGCATTTCTGGTCTTGAAAATTCTCTAGGGGGCATGCTTAACAGCAGTATACTGCAAACTATTTATAGTGAAAAGAACTCAGGGCATTACCCCGTCTTGGGGCCTGAGGGTTTGAGCAACTCAGATAAAATGGTGTGTGGTGCAGCAAAAAATATGCTAGCTACCGATGATGATGTTAAAACTTTGAAAGATGCTGGAGAAGAGAAGTTTCTTTCAGATAACATAAAGAAACAACCAGTTTTAGAAAGCTTGGAAACTTTTGCGAGGCTGACAAACTGTGATGGTAAGGTGATTTTCTGCAATTCTCAGGAGGATCCAGTTGGGCTGGCACCAGAGACTAATGCATCTGTGGTGAGTGAAAGGAATGTCAGTTTGTTACCCACTGTGGGGATGACCGGCGATATACCAAATCCAGTATCTCTAGGGGATGGGAGGATGCAAAGTATGTGCAGAGAGTATATCCCTACTTTACAGAATCAGCAATTGCTTAGGTCCTATCCTCAAAACTCTTCTCACAGTAAGATCTCAAATTCTGTATCAAATGCAAGGCAACACTCAGAATCTTTGGCTGCTAAAGAAGAGCATGAGTGTAGTACAAATATCAGACCTCATCTTCAGCAGTCTGGAAGTATAAAAACCGAAGGTGCAGTAAGGGGTGAGAAAACTGGGCCAGATTTTGTTCATAACCTGACAGATAAAGGAGACTCTATTACAGCAAGATTTTCTTGTCCTACAAACAGCATAGATAGATCCAACTGTCCACAGAAGGGGCCTCGCATGGCCAAGGTGGTGCGGAGAATAAATTTTAGTGTTGAACCCTTGGAATATGGTGTTGTCTTGTCAGGAAAATTGTGGTCTACAAGCAAGGCCATATTCCCGAAAGGTATGCTTGCAGGTTACAATTATGTTTTGAATCACCTTTAAGGTCTGTATTGTTTGCATGCTTGAAGAAGCAAACTAAACTCTGCATCCTAATGCCTTCTACTAGTCTGCTTTCCACCTTGTGTTCATTTTCACTTTTTTTTTTCCTTTTTTTTTCTCTCGGATTTAGAATCATCCACATTACATCACAAGGATTATTTATTTCATCATTCAATACTCTAAAGTGGATCATACTTCTTTCAATTGCAGGATTTAGGAGTCGAGTTAGGTACTTCAATGTACTTGACCCAACTCAAATGTGTAACTACATCTCTGAAATTCTGGATGCTGGACTGCTTGGACCTCTATTTATGGTAATAATTCTCCACTTCTTTATTAAATAATATTTAACTCAAGATGATCAATTACTTAAATAAATAAATGTTGGATAAAGATGCATATAAGCAATGACATCTGTGTGTAAGAAGCGGTTTTAGTTAACATGCGTTGTGCACATGGTTATTCTTAGACTTAAGTCAGTACAGATTTAAGAATGGGCTTAATCTCTGTATTACTTCCCTTGTGAAAGCCCAATAGGGCGGTATAGTCTATGACCACCTGATGCCAGTCAAGTGTTATTTTATGCTCCTAAATAATCTTAGACAAACATGCTTTTGCTTGCTTAGCCAATATTTTGATAGTCCCCCCTTTTCCTCTGCTTATACCTTTTATGATTTTTTTTTCTTGAACTCAGTTTAAACATATTTCCCATCAGTTTAAACATATTTCTTTCTGATGCGGTTTTCTTCATATGCCTAGTCCTCTTTGCTTAAATTGTTAGAAACTGAAGCTGTCAGTGTTCTATATTTTCTCTCAACATGTCCCTGAATTTGAATTTCTCCAAATAGACCTGATAAGGGGTTAAATGCAAACCAAGATTGCTATAAGAAAGGTTTAAGTTTAGCCATCTTTCTGGGTTTTCGGTCCATCTCATGCTACCATTAGCTAATTATACTTTGTCCATCCCTCTTTTTCCAATGTTTATGCCCTCACTTAATCTTCCCTTGTTGTGAATTAAAATGGTAAACATTGGTATGCCTTCTCCATGCCATAAATTTCATTTATCTTCCCATATTTGATCCGTTGAATACATTGTTGAGGTTACTTTTTATCCTTTATGACAACTCTAGGCTCCCTTTTGTAGGTTCTACACATTTAGGCAGGGTTGGTCAGAGTCCAGTCCAATCCAAATTTGACCTAAATTGTTTAGAGAAAGAACCAGAACAACCAAAGAAAATATTCAGCAATAGCTTGCTCATGGTTTATCTATTCTCTTTGCTCTCACTTTGTTTGGAGGTCCCACTCCTCTTCCGTGCATTGTGTTGTTTGTATTCTCTAAGTCATGTAACCAACAAGTGAAACTCTAATTGGGGCCGGCAGGTTGAGTACAAGCCCATATAAAATGGCTGGATTTGATATTTTTATTCTTTTCAACTCAATTATAAACCGGTTAAGTATGAGTTAGGGTTTTTTGATCTAGCCCATAATTGACTCAACTATGACTCAAACCTCTGCTGCAACCCCGACATATACTGAATACCGTGATAAAAAAAAGGGATCTGTGGCATCTGAAAACCCTGGTATAGTGGCTTAATGTTTGTTCTCATGTTAGGAATGTCATATGGATAGCATCGCGTTATATATATATATTGCTGTTCAGGGTTGTTTGCTGGAGATGGATTTTTTTTTTTCTTTTTATCCTGCTAAAATATCTATATATATATTATATTTCAACTTACTGAGTTTCAGGTTTCGGTAGAGCATTCTCCAAGTGACGTATTCTTCCATATATCTGCAACAAAATGCTGGGACATGGTTAGAGAGCGGGTAAATCAAGAAATCAGGAGACAGCACAACCTGGGAAGAGTTAACCTTCCTTCACTACAGCCTCCAGGATCACTTGATGGGCTTGATATGTTTGGTTTAACCTCACCAAGTATCATTCAGGTAATTGTGCATCAAATCCCTCGGTGGCAGAACTTTGGTGCTTGTCTGTAGTGTTTAATTTATTTCTCCTAGAAGTGCCATCACATTCACTTAGTCTGAGGTTTTAATATTATCCTAGTCCTTTCCTTCCACGTGAACAAGTTGAACTGCCAGTGCCTCTTCTTCACACCTATGGAACCATGTTTAAGAAAATTCCTGAGATTAATTGGACCATTTTCTTGGACTAATGCTTTCATCTAGAGTTCCATTAGTTTCATACTTGATTGAGTTTTCATTTTATCATTCAAGATACACGATATGCAAGTCTTCCAGCAACATAAAACGCTATGAACTTGTGAGTTGGTTTTAGAAAAATTTAGAGAGTATGAGTATCAAGATAAGCGTGTACAAGTAGTAAATGCAAGCACTAAGAGAAGCGAAGTCCTCCATAATTTGTGCTGATTATATCTTTATTAGAATTTGCTACATCTATTTAATATATTCTGGACAATATTCACTAGTTAAGAAGTGAAAAAGATTGCAGATCAATTTGGGGAGTTGGCAGATCAACTACATCTATGATTCTGGTAGTCTACCTGCAAAAGAAGTATTGGATTTAATATACCTCAATATTCTCATAATCAATCCACACAAAAAATGTGACACTTTTCTCCACCATCCTCCAGTATATTTAGTGATCCCACTGGAAATATTTTCTGACAGTTCTTGTTTGTATTGATTTTTACAGGCCATTGAGGCAATTGATCCAAATCGTGTTTGCTCAGAGTATTGGAGGTCAAGGCCTGAAGTCCCTGCTCCACTAATTGCATCAAATTCCACCATGGACCGCACACCAGGTCTTAAGGAGGTCACAACTGATGCACTTAGGGGCCTATTTAAAAAGGCCAATCCAGAGGAGTTGCATACCTTGCATAGCGTCCTTAGTAATGACAAGCAGAATTCTAAGCAGGAAATCATCGAAATTCTCCATGAAGAAATTGAGAGCCGCTCACAATCAATATTTTCTAGTCCAATGTGGCATTAGTTGTATTGGGTTTCTACCAAATTTTTAGAGGGAACACAAAAACCTTTTCTTTTAGGGTTTTCAACTGATGTATCCACATTCTTTTTTCCACAAAGTGGGCATGAGTACAGAAATAGTGTCTCATAAGCTGCAGTAATTGTATCTATAAACCTCAAAAGTTGTTTGAAATAATCTTTTTTTGCTTTTACTCCATATGTGCCTGATTCTTTTTGTGTTTCCTGTAGATGGAATTGCAGGTGTGGGTATCAGCAGGTGTGGATCAATATGGCAGGCTGTTGTATGCAAAGTGATCTAGCTGATTGGAATTGCTTGTTAGATGGAGGGTGGAATGATTTGTTCTTGGACACATGCCATGGACATGGCTGCTTTTTGACATACACTGGACCTGTTAATGAATTGAGTGTGACCCGAGCTGACCTGAGGCGTGGACCTGATTACTCTGACTTCAGTCTGATTACCTTTCTCTCATTCAAAATCTTCAATCAAGCTTGGATGATAGTGAACCTTTTTTCCAATAATGGATGATGTGTCGATTTTGTTGGGATGGTCTTAAGTATACGTAGTAGGGACGGTTCTGATCAATAATTTCTCCAATCAGCTTTGGCTGTAACAGGAGTAGGAGTAGGGTATATGGTTTGGCTGTGTTTCAGAGAGCGCCAACTCTAGTGTTCATCCAGGAGCTTTTTCTTCCTTCAAGAGGGGAGGCCGGTGGTGTGATAACCTGTGTGCCGCCCTTTCCTTTTCATTATTAGAGGGATCCATGTATGAACGACTGGGATCCTTGATTCTTGATTTTAGTAGAATTTAAAAATGTTTAAGAAACAAGAACGGTGGGCAGCAGACGGACGCGTGAGGATCCACCAAGTGTCTGGTTGCTAGGTTTCGGCATCCCAAGGCCACGATGCGTGATATAACCTGTATAGAATGCAGGAGAAATAAGAATTCAATGTTATTCCAAAAGATAAATGACTTCCTAGCTTCTCTGTTTAGATCCTCTTCTTCTCTTTTCCTTTCCTCCGTTTTTCCTTTTCTGTTGCGATCTGGTAGTAGGCTGATCAGGCTCGGCTCCATATAAAAGGAACCAATTGAGCTTGATCCAAGGTGCAGGGGGCTTTGTCAAGGCTTGTCTCGTTTATCATGCAAACTAAGCTTAAATGACCTTTCTACCGAGCCAAGTTGAGGTTCTATTTATTTTTACAAGCCTGAGATGTTCAAAATAGGCTCAGCTCTAAGCCGAGCTTTTAAAAATGATTGAGAACTGTCCCCCAGATCAAGCTCGAGCAAGTCTATTATCTAGGTGAGCCCAAGCTGTTCTGGAAATTGTAATTTTATTTGCAGCCTCTAATCTTATTGGATGTCCAGCAGCAGAGAAACGGAAAAAGCAAGTACTCGCTTAAGCTGCCGATTTGTGATTCTTGTGTTCCTCTTCTCATCTCATTTAAGAGCGTTGTATCAGTCAGACGAGCATCGAGTCACGTATGGGACCTTCTAGAGTGAGATTTCAGTAGAATGGAGCACTCCCGGGGAATTTATCCAGCTTCAATCTTGCACATTTTGCCCCCATACGGTTGCAAGAGTTTTGGTCTTGGATATATATATATATGTTTTTGATCCTAATCTATTCTTTTGGGGGCTCAATTCAATCACCAGTCTAAATCAATCACTATAGCTAGACGGGTTTATGTCTTGCTTGGGGATCCATATATTGCAGACGGCCATGCGTCTCGAGTCTCGACTTAGGACAGGCTGGGCTCATAGGCTTTAGCCTCCCCTGTAGCTTAGGGGCCCTGATTTCCATTGCTCAAAAGGTCCCAGGAAAATACAACCGATAGGGCAGATGCGACCGCGTCAGTGACCACGCATGGCACAACGAAGCATGAGTATTCTTTTGGATTCAGAAACTTTTTGCCGGGAGGAAACGTTGCAGGTACTTTACTTCCAGAGAGAGAGATGGGCCTCACGGAAGATGTGAATATGGCGGTTGGTTTTCTCCATCCTCGTGGCATCTGGATGGACTGGCCGACTGCTAGCTTGGTTCGAATGCTTCTTACGGTGCGTGCTGGTTTTTGGAGACCGGGCGACAATACATGCAGCAGAGTCTGCGTCGGCTCTGCCTGCGGAAAAGACGACGGTGTTAGCGCACTCTTCGTATACTGAAGGCTATATAATCCCCTAATATTTGTGTAGGCTTTTGAACGTTTTATTTTCCTTTCAGTATCTCTTTTGTGCCTTTATCAAGCTGCCTGCAGATACTTCGAGATGCTATGTCTTGATTGTTAATGATCGTACTTGGGATGTTTCATGCTTTTGTCTGATGCCTCTCTGACAAGTGCATTGGATGCCTCTCTAGATACCCAAAGCTTCAAACTTTGAGAACCGATTAGGTATCTCTGAAATTTTACGTTTCCAACTAAAACTAAAAAAACAGCAAACACGCACAAAAATGACTCGAGTAAGCCAACAAAAATGCTTTAATAACTCAAAAAATCACCTAAGAATGTTATATTCTCGTTCCTCCTTCGTATTTACATGGTGAATTGCACCACATAATGAAGTAATGTGAATGGACAAAGGCAATCAGTTGGCTCTTTTGACCGATTTTTCTGAGTTATCATAGTATTGCTCTTAACCAAATTCAAATCAATGCTTCAGACATCTCAATCATCAGGTCACGGTGACAGGTGCTAGGGTAGTCAAAAGTCCAGCACTAATGTCATGTTTGCCATAATGCCAAACCCTAAACCTCCACACCTTCATGTTGGCAGGTCAGTGCAGTCTGACAACTCATGTTATAAAACATATGTTCACTGTTTGTTTTTTTCGTATATCTTATTTCATTGGTATGAATGATAGATCTCAAGTCAGTTGGCATCTCTGCTCCAAGTATTTGTCCCTTAGGAGGTCAATGGTTCAAGCTCTAGGTATCAATTAAACGGAGGAAAGAAAAGTGTGTGTCCATTGATCCTCCTTTTTGTCTTAAAACAAGGTTCTTCATGCTTTTCAACATTGGAGTCATTTGAAGGCTAATGTCCTGTTCCTGATGCCATTTGATATTGGAGTCATACTTAAGCCTAGTGTCCCATTCCTCATGCTTTTTAACAATGAAGTCCTTATGACTTGCATCCTTAAAATTATTGATAAAATGATACATGTGTGCATTTGTCTTTTTTCACTTGTAATTTTGTATGTGTGTGTGTGTGTGTTCTTTTTTTCTTGTATAATAATACAAAAACACATCTTTTGATTGGTTGAGTACCCTTCTTTTGCATCGGGAGTCATCCTAAAGATTAATGTCCTTACCATTATCGATAAGATGATCTTTATGTGTTTTTCACTTGCATAATAATAGACAATTACAATTCATTAACATATTTCTTAATCGGTTAAGTGCCCTTGTTATTCAAAGGTGACTGGTTCTTATGCTCATCAAGCCATTTGGTGGTTTAATGCAACATAGGCTTATACATCACATGTGAAGAAAAGTGTGTATACACACACACACACACACACACACACACACACAACGCATATACAAAAGCATTTACATTTGAGGGTGAAATGGTGAAGAATTCTCACTGGAAAAAAAGGGCTTTTATGCCTCTTGATGCATGATTTAGGAGTCGATGCTATATCACGCCATCAAAAAGTCCAAAAATATCGGATGGACCCTTTTCTACTGTTTGCAGGATGCTATGAGTCAAGTCTCCAAACAATGTTTTGTTTGCAGGATGTCACGGGTCAAAGTCTCCCAAAGAAAGTTTGTTGGCATGATGTAACGAGTCCAGTCTTCCAAAGAAAGTGGGTCGGACCAGTCCTTGTCGAGTCATTGGTGGTCTCATATAATCAATGTTTTCAGAACCGGCTCAATTATCGAACCGAAATGAAAAAAAAAAATCAGGAGTCAACTGGATCAATCGGTTGGTCCGATCAATTGATCCGTGACACCTGCATAACATAATTATGATATAATAAATATATTTTATTTTTAAAAATATAAAAATATTAAAAATAACAAAAAAAATTCCTAAAAAATAGACTAATAATTTGACAAAATTATGCATGATGCATATCTAAAATTTTCACATATTCTTAATTTTAAAAAAATATTTAAAAATTTAGAAATCAATATTTCTTCATAAACTTCAACAAATAAAAGTACCAACATAAGTTTGAGTAGTAGTAACAAATATTCTAGACAAGAAGCAATACAAACAAAGTTCTACACAAGAAATAGCCCAAACAAAAGAACATTTAATGAGATTGTTTTACAACCAAACTTAACATAATATTTCTAGTCACCACTCAATCTATGTCCAACCATATATCATCATTGTCTTCACCACGATCATCATTATCTCTCCCACCAGGAGATGCTACATTAACATCTTCATCCAACAATATCATATCATCATTATCTTCCTTGTCTATAACGACAACAAAAAAAAGAACTCATCATAAGATGTTTCAAATAAAAGCTTAGAGATATACCCAAACAAGTTTTAAAAAAATATATATTTTTACACGTACCTTTAGGAGCATTAGAACTTGATTCTTCATTAATTTTTGGTAGCTCTTCTTCTAGAATGCTTTCTAATTCATTATAGTCAAGCTCTCCTTCGAGATCTTCTTCTACTACCCAAAATTTTATTT
Organism: Elaeis guineensis; assembly: GCF_000442705.2. Classification (NCBI taxonomy): domain Eukaryota; kingdom Viridiplantae; phylum Streptophyta; class Magnoliopsida; order Arecales; family Arecaceae; genus Elaeis; species Elaeis guineensis. Next base: position 122,353,204 of record NC_026003.2, read on the forward strand.
TGTCAATTAATTCATAATTAACTGGATCATAAGGCCTCTTATCCATTTTTAAGCCTACATGTTAAAATATAAAAAATATTTAAAATAAAATCTCATTAGCAAATCATATAAACATATAGCCAAATCATAATATCACATTTGAAATATATAAAAAAAATAAAATTATTTTTAATACATGTTTTATAAATGTAAGTTATAATTAACATACACTAGGTCATTGAGCCTTTGGTGCTCCAATCTATTTTTTTTTTATATGAATATATTCAAACACACTCCAATTGCATTCGTATCTCGAAGAAGAAGCTGTTTGACTAAAGAGTCTAATTACAAGCTTTTATGAATTAGGAGCATCACCACCAAACATCCTCCATCATTCATCTACACAAATTTCACACATTGCATTAGAAATTGTATTATAAAGTATAAACAAGTGTATAAGTCATAAACTTGTAAATTTGTATTTCTTATTGGGCCTAGTGGTTTTGCAAGACACGATAGCGATCGATCGTCTGAAATTTTTCAGACGTTCTCTAAACAATCTTGTCTCATCCAACAATTTGGATTTCCTTCTTATAACTTTGGTCTTAATAACATCAAGGAGCCTTGATATAATTTTTGACTTCTAATAAAAGTTATTTTGATCATATTGAAAATTTGGATTCAACCAATACGCATAAGTATAGATACTTTGACACAACGTCTTATCCCAACGATTATTTATGATATTTGTATATGGCTTATATGATCTCTTCTTACCTTTAAACAATTTCTTAATGCCTTTGCGTACCCTATACATGCCTTCATACACATATCCCAATGCAGATTTCTCATCAAAATCATAAATACGCAATAAACGTATCAATGATGCTATAATCCTCACAATGATTAAACAATTATTTCAAAACCTCTCATCTAGAATGATCCTTATTTCACTTTCTTTGCTTTTGGCAATTTCAAAAACTTCTTATAATCAGAACTAGTAACCAAAGCTTGCAAGTCTTCCTTATGGTCATGTAAGCTCCTCAATGCAATAAAAGTAGCGGCAAAACAAGTTGGCCCAGGATGAACTATCTCCCTCCAATTTGGCCTCTTTCTTAACCAATTCAATGTATGTTTATAATTATAGATAAAAATAGTTATCCTTGATGCAAAGACAATAATACTTTGCATATGAGATAATTCTCTAACATCTTTCGTGATCAAATTAAGATAATGTGCTGCACATGGTGGCCAACTAATATTTGAATATATCTTAGAAAGCTCTATTCTAGCTTTTTTATAGTTGGATGCATTGTCTGTCACTAAATGAACCACATTACTAGCACCAACCATTTCAATAATCTCAGCAAACAAGTTGCACGATGTCTCATAATCTAATACCATATCTGATATATCAACTGATTTAATGAATGAAATTATTTTAGAAAAATATACTAAGAAATTTATCAATGGCCTCTATCTAGTGTCGATCCATCCATCACCCATATAGTGTAACCACAATCAACCCACATGCTTTTATAAGAATCAACAATTAATTGTACATCTTTTTTGGCATCTCTTAATAAATTGACACGCAAAGCATGATAAGAAGGACCAGAATATCCATAACCTATAGATGCTATTTTACCAATTGCAATTTGAAAGAAAGGAGAATTTACCACATTCATTGGGATGCAAGCATAGTAGAACTAATAATCAATAGACAAATTAATATCATATCATCTCTCTAGACTTTGCAAGCAAGCTTTGACAATTGGTTGAGAAGGATCACGAACACCCAATTTGAAATAATTTTGAATATCATAATTAGTCTTTTTTTTTTCTTTGGAGGATTGTCCATCACTATCTTTAGCATTTCTTTTAGTAAGCAAATAGGAACTTTCGTGCATTTCATCATCTTCAAAAGTATGCATAATTTCCATATGGATTTCCATCATTAAAAATACTTTGCTTCTCTTGTGCTTTATCAATATTCTCTTACACAGATTATGTTACTAAATTCTGGACATCCAAAGAAACTTTTGAACATTTTCCAACTTGACCTTTTATCCTAGCAAGATGTTGCTTCATTCGATTAAGGTCCCCACCAGTAGGAGGCTTGCGACAAAAATCACAAATGAGTATCTTCTTTCTTTGGTCATTTCGTACCTTAGTAATATATTTTCATGTTATATCTTTCTTTCGTCGAATTTCTTTTGTTGATTGTACTTGTATATCAGATGGAGTTGAGCGTGAATCTGTAGCTTCCATTTATTGCAATAAAGTAAAAAATAAATATCATATTATATATAGCTTCATAATAAAATAAATAAAAATTAATATTATATTATATATTGTAAAATAAACAAGAGCGATTGGGAATCGGGATGATTGAACTTTGAAGAGAGGTGGTTGGGAGTCGGGTTGGATAAAGAGAGAGGTGGTCGGGATTCTGGGAGAGAGAGAGCAGCTTGAGCGGCTGAGCCTTGAGGTTGGGGAGGGTGGGAAAGAGGGGGAGGAGGGTGCCATTGAGGTGATTATCATGGAGGTCGAGGCGGTAGAGCTGGTCCAGGTGTGAGAGTGGGTCGAGGGGACCCCAGAGGTCAGGAAAGAGAGGGCAAGCGATGCCACGCGACCATCGATACAGCTGACACCATGCCACAACCTGAAGCAGGCATCGAGGGTACTCGAGTTAGCGGCTAGTTGCCCATTGTGGTGGGTGTCAGCCCTCGACTGGAAGATGGTCAGGGCGTCCATGTTGGGCCTTCGACCGGAAGATGGTCATGGTCAAGGCATCAGCCGTTGAGTCTCAATCGGAACCGGAACATGATCAAGTTGCTTGGCATTGCAGCTGGGGTTCCGCCACCGCCGCCACCATCATGACATTTCGGGACATTTGTAAATAGAGAGAGAGGATGCATCTTTAGGCTTTAGATCTCACTATCTCAGAGAGGCAGAGACTCAGCGATGCTTGTCCGGCAGGCGACGACAATGAATTTGGGACTCTGGACGGTGATGAAGAACAGAAAACCAAAGAGAAATGAAAAGTCGAATACGGTTTCACGAATTAAGATTACGAACGGAATGCCCTAGCGGCCGCACTAATTATTTTTTTATCTAACACGTGAGCTGGTCGGTTCATCATGGGCCGATTGGTTCATCGAATCTTCATAATTTTTACGGACTGAAACTCTATTGGATTGTGCCTAAGCTTAAGATCAGAATTAAAAAACATCCTCAATCCGATCGGTTGATCCGATTCGATTCTGAAAACATTGTTTATAATAGAGATCCTTGGATCAGCATTAGGCTCTATACAAAGCATGCAGGTGTCACATGATGTACATGAGCATCACATGAAAAGGTGCACTTTATGTGGATTCGATGAAGATCCAACGATTAATTTTATATCAGACCATTAAATGATTTGATCAATATCGAACCAATTCCGCCCGGTCCCACTCCAAAACGATGAAGTTAATGATGGGTGGTTTCAATGTTTTAAGTGCACGACATCTTACACATGGGAGTACATGAGATCCCTTCTTCTGTTTTTTACGCATGTACAATGCCTAGAATAAAATTCCCATTTCGTCCTATGATAGACATCACATACTTACTGGGCCTCAACTATATACATACATACTGACTGACATGTATGTGTGTGTGTATATATATATATATATTGTGTGTGTGTGAGAGAGAGAGAGAGAGAGAGAGAGAGTGAGTGTGAGATGTAGCCCAAATTTGGTCTATCAATCATGGATTTACACATGGCATCAAGAAAAATCTGTATCAGCTTGACTTAAGTTTAAGGATTGATATAGATAAGAAAAATCAAAGAGTTAGCTCTTCACTTGATTTTTTAATGAGATGAAAATTTATCATCTATAAAAAAAGGCCGTCATCGTATCAGAGATGCACTAATATGCACATAATACTATACTACACTCTCTATAATTTTTTTTTTTAATTTTTTGCTTCTTCATCAGAAGGCCTCAAGCCAAATCAGCTTAGTTTTTCGGTGCTTTTGAAATCATAGATTGGATTTTGGCGTGCAACGATATACAAAATGAGTCGACCTTGTTTTATCAAGTTTGCACCTCGTTTCTAACGCAAGATATTTACTCATTTGAGTGCTTCCACGGTCCTCTCCTACATTCCTTCGAAAAAAAAAAAAACAAAAGTTCCTCTCCCACACATCATAAAGTGTTCACTATATTTTATTCTCAATAAAGCAAGGTCCCTGTCCAGCATTCTGGAATTATCGGAGAAAATTCCCTCATGAGCTCTTTGTTATCGGAATCTCCAAATTTGAGAATTTGAAGGCATGAGGCGTACGAGACTTGCTTTCCTCGAGGAAAAGGCGTTCAACGACGGAAATCGGGCTGGTTTTGTCTTTGACAGCCCGCTGCCTACCTTTTATTACGCGAGAGGAGTTGACAATACGGTCCTCGCTTTTATTCAATTTTTTTTATAAGCTTCTCCTTTTTGATTATTTAAATCCTAAATAATGGTGCATTAGTCGCAGTTTTCTAACACTTGTTGCCGCTCCCGAACGCATATCTTTCACATCGGAAGTTGATGACGAAGATTTCTAAAATATTATATTAGTTTAGTGTCATGTGCTTTAATCTTTTGAAGTATATTATGATACTAATACTAATATTATATTGTATGAGAATTGGAAATGTTGGTAGAAATGATACTTATTTATCTGCTTGACGAGCCTGGTGGAAATCAAGAGTGTTATAAAAAGAAGCTGGATCCAGGATCAACAGAGCAAACAAATAAAATATAAACAGAATATTTATGTGGTTCAGGCTATAGTCTATGTTCACTAACAGAAACAATTAGAAAGAGCTCCATAAAGATGTAAAAATCTCACCAAACAATCAAAAAGCATAATCACAAAATCTTACAAAGAATAAAAATATACATATACGGGTATCTCAAAAATTTCTCGCTTGTATCCTCGGGACTGGTCCACTGATGGGCCCCGGTAGACGCTTGAGTAGAGAGACCCTTTAGCGGTGTATACTCTAATATAAGACATTATAATAAAAACATTTCTCGAAAGGTATATTAACCCTTTTTTACCCAAAAAAAAAAGAGAGGATATATTAATCCTTTAAAGTTTCCTGAACCATGTAATTAGTGCGCTACTCACACAGTTTTTATTATTGCTAATAGATGTGGAAATCAACGCCAGAGATGAGATAGGAAGTGTGGTGAATGTCATCTATGCAGAAATCAGCAGCATGCATGCTTGCTTACTATTTATGTATGTAAATAATAAGTTTGTGTTTGTAGATAAATATCCGTGAATACATGTGTTGTATATAGATAAATCTAAAGCAAGATACACAAGTACCTTTGTTAGCTTCCATCTACAATTTTAGAATCAAAATTTTGTTAATATAAAACTATTTTTAGAACCCTAACACCATTGAAGAAAATAAAAATCTGCATTTTTCAATAAACACATAAAGTTCCAAATTGCCTTAGGTCACATTTTAGAGTACTCTGTGACAAGTAGGATCCTTCGTCCCACCTTGTTCAAACAGCCCAAGACAAAAGCATTTGATGGTTCACGTACGCAGGCATTATAGCGTCACCTGTTGTTCAAATTACGACCCTGGCAAGATTCCTCCCGTTGGATTGGTTATTGTTTCATGAAATGAAGCATGGCTTTGTAAATATTATATAATGACCAAACAAACAAATTGTACACATTATGTTATTATGGTTCAGATTAAACTATTGAGGATCTTTTCCGCCTCCCTCACCTCCCAAAAAAAAGCAAAAAAAACGTATTGAGGATCTTCTCCTATCAGGTAGGATTTTAGACGAGCAGGGAAACAAATGTCAAGGCAAGCCCACAATACCAGCCAATTGATGTGATGGGGCGCGGCTTGTTATTTATGTATATTTACGCAAATATTTTTATTGATTAATCTTTGAATGATATTCTCGTTTGTGGTTTGACAATTGATGTAAACATTTGGGATGATGAGGAAAATGGAAAGGACTAGATTTTTCTAATTAGAAGAAGAAAGCATGCAGAAATTTTAAACGGTGTAAAGATGGTCAAAGGTAAAAACTTAATTTAGCCTCATATCTCTTGAATAGACGACATATTAGAATCCAACAAGGTTTCTCTTGTAACAATAATGGAGGATTGAAGGAAAAAAAAACTCTCACTAGAAGATGATAAAGCATGTGCTTTTATGGATCTTTAGCATTGATTATAAATATTTTTTAGGTGCTTATTTTAAAGATAATAATTTGGCAAATCCTAAAATTATATCAATTAAATAAATAATAAAGCTATAATATACGAGTTATAAGAAAGGAAACTTACTTAAAGCATGAAGAATAATATAAGTTTTTTTGGGACAAAATAGGATGAGACATCACTTCAATGTTGGAAACCAAGAATTTTTTCTTTAGCAGAGGAGAATTCTATTGCAAGATTATCTATTAATTAGTATAAAATCTAAAATTATAATAAATAATTATTCATAAAAAATAGGAGATAATAATTTACGTGGTTTGGTCTTTGGCCTACGTCTACAGATAAAAATGGAGAGAGATTTTACTATGTTAAAAAGATAGAATACAAAGAGTATACAATGGCGCAAACAACAAAAGATGACTCTTAATATCAAAAGAGATGTGGCTATAATATATATAGCCATCAAATCCTAAAATAAAGAAAAAAGTTCAAAATACCTAAATGGATCAACAAAGTACAAATAGATCAGATTCATACCATGAGTCACATCAAATTCAAATCACACTCAACGAATCTCCATCTTAACTTAAATTCTATTAAGTTACAATACATAATAGTGAACTTCTCTCCATCTCCTCCAAATGATACCTTAAGGGCCTAATTCAGCATCTCAAAATATGAACTAAGTCTAACCAATGCTTGAACTTCAGGATAGTAAGTGGCTTGATCATCATATTTGCCGTAAGAATCTTCTTCAATGCAATAACTCTTTGTGATATAATATTCTAAATGCAGTGATATTTGACATCAATATGCTTGGTCCTCTCATAATATTTCTAATTTTTAGTCAGATACATGGTACTCTAGCTGTCACAATTAATAAACATGGTCACATCCTGCTATAAGCCAAGATCACTAATTAAACCTTGCAACCTAATAGTCTCTTTCATTGTCTCTATCGCTGCTATATACTCTACCTCTATGGTAGATAAAGTAATAGTAGACTGCAAAATCGCTTTCCAACTATAGCACAACATAAGAGAGTAAAGATATGGCCTCTCAGCTACCTCTCCTATATCCAAATTATCTATGTAATCAAAGTCCATATAACCAATAACACTGTTGTAAGTGTCTAAATTCTGATCATATACCAAACCAATATCCATAGTGTCTCTTAAATAGCATAAGATTAATTTCATAGTTTACTAATGGATTTTTCTAAATATCTTATGTACCTGCCATGACATTGATGGCTGAGATGTCTAGACGTATGCAAACTATGACATATATGATACTCTCAACTTTACTAGCGTATAGAATATATGACATGCATGTATTCTTCCTCATCTGACTGTGGAGATAAAGTAGCTAAAATTCTGAATTATGTTGCAAGTGCAGTATAACTCACCGGCTTGCAATCCTACATACCAAAATGCTCAAGCATCTTTATAATATAATTTTTCTATGATATAAGAATAATTTTTCTACGTATATCAACCTCTATAAATCTCTATATTTAAAATCTTCTATTATGCATACAAAATTTTCATCTCAAATTCATTGCTAAACTGAGCCTTTAACTTTTTAATCTCAGACGTATTTTTTATTGCAATGAGTATGTCATCAATATAGAATAATAAATAAATAAATAAATAATTTGGAAGTCTCCTGTGATAAACATAACTGTCATAGTCACTTCGAGGGTAACCATGTCTGAGCATAAATGCATCAAATCACTTATACCACTATCTCGAAGATTGTTTCAAACCATACAATAATTTTTTTAATAAGCAAACATGATCCTTCTTATATTGAATAATAAATTGCTCTGACTGTTGCATATAAATTTGTTCCTTAAGCTCATCATATAAGAAAGTTCTCTTAACATCAAGTTGATTAAACTTTAAATCAAATAATGCAACAATAGCAAGCAATACGTGAATAAAACTATGTTTTACAATAGAAAAAAAAAATCATTAAAGTCTATACCTTTCCTCTGATTGGAGCCCTTTGCAACTAAGCGAGCTTTGAATCTTGCTGCTTCAACACCTAAGATTCTTTTTTCTTTAAGATCAATCCATTTGCACCCAACAATTTTCTGATCCTGTGATGGTTTCTCGAGCTCCCATATATGATTCTTATGAAGAGACTCAATCACCTCATTCATGGCAATAGATCATTATGTAGACTCACCACTACTGATGGCCTCATGTATAATTAACAAGATCCTGAACCTCGATAGTCTCTACCATAGATAATGCAAAATAGATCCAAATATTCATATTCATATCTCTGAGAGAGTCTAATCTGCCTCCTAGATCAATCAGTGGTTATGATGTACTACTACTCTTATGAGGCATCTCTCTTATCAATAATCTCATGCTTATCATCTTGAAGCTGAATTAAAGTATCACCTTGTGATAGATGAACTGAAGGTCTAACCTCAAGCTCCACTTGATTATCAATATTATGATCATTATTTATAGCAACTAACTCCTTTTTCGAATGAAGTATCATCTTTTCATCAAAGATAACATATCTATACTGATTATGAATTTCTAAGAATCAGGCTCAATACACTACACTCTGTAGTCTTTTATCCCAAATTGATAACCAAGAAGGATATATTTCTTTGTCCTTTTCCAAATTTACTGTCATTGAAATATGCATAAGCAGGACAATCAAATATTTTCAAAATAGAATAATCAGTAGATGTACCAAATTATACCTCAATAGAGATTTTTAACTCAATAATAATGGATGGAGACATATTTACCAAGTAGTAAGCCATAGTAACAGCTTCAATTCAAAAATTCTGAGATAAATTTGATTAAAAAAGTATACACTATACTCTCTCTCAAAGAGTCATGTTCATGCATTCTATAATACTATTCTGCTATGGTATTTTTTTAACTGTGCTGTGCTTTAGATGCTTTCCACCTAATGGAACTTATTAAACTGATGCTCACAAAACTTCAAGTCATTATCAGTTCTCAATCTCTTGATCTTCTCGTTGGACTATTTTTCAACGAGTACATTTTACTTTTTAAAAGTAAAAAAGATTCATTCTTATGCATCAGAAAGTATACCTATACTTTCATTGAAAAATCATCAATAAAAGCCAACAAATACAGAGAATTACCTTTAGACTAAATAAGTGCAGGACCCCAAATATCAGAATGGATATAAGCCAACATGTCTTTTATCCTCTAGATGGCTGTATTGAATTTGACTCTAGACTGCTTCCCATAGACATAATGTTTACAAAAGTCAAATTTTTTGATTTTTTTTGATTATATAACAAATCCCGTTTGCTCAAAATAGACATGCCAACCTCACTCATATGGCACAAATACATATGCCACAAATGAGTATTGTTTGAATTTGGATCTGATGAGAAAACTGATGTAGCACAAATAATTATGCTATCCTGAAGCAAGTAGCTAGAGGCCATAAGATAATTTGCCTTTTGAGCACAATAATAGAATCTTTTGAAATCTTTAAAACTTTATCTTTATCAGAATATTTAAAATCATGTGATTCAAGAGTACTCAAAGAAATTACGTTTTTCCTCAAATTTGGTATATACTTCATATTAGACAAGATCCTAATAATATCATTATGCATCTTGATCCGAATGGATCCTATACTAACAATTTTATGGGACTTGTTATTCTTCATGAGTACAACACCACCATCAATAGGATAATAAGTGAAAAATCTATTTTGAGGAGAACACATATAATAAGAACATGCTAAATTAAGAATCCAAATATTTTTAGATAAATTGATAGATATTAAGAGGGCATTGGCACCATTAGAATTATCCTCTACTACACTGACTGAATCACTAGCATTTGAGATATTGTCAGACTTCCGCTTCTTTTCTTTGAGTTTGAGATAATCGGATTTTCAATGTCTTTCTTTTTTATAGTAATTGTATTTGCCTTTCTTCTTTTTAGATTTTGATCTACCTCGATTGCTTCTTGAATTTAAATCTGAATTTTTTTCTTTTGATTTTCTCTAGCAACCAGACCATCCATCTAATTTTTATCCTAAATTTTAGATTTTTTTTAACTCTTTCGAGTTCAATGAAGCTCTCATGTCTTCTATAGAAAGAGTATTCTGACCATATAATATAGTATCAATAAAATACTTAAACAAGTGATGTAATGAACACAACAGAATAAGGACTTAATCCTCATCATCAATTTTTACATTAATATTTTTAAAATTAAAGATAATTTTATTGAATTCATCAAGGTGATCTTTAAGAGGTATATCTTTCTTCATCTAAAGAGTATAGAGCCACTATTTTAGATAAAGTCAATTTGTTAAGGACTTAGTCATATAGTGCTCTCTAATCTAAGTCATAATGCTACAGCAGATGACTCTCTGTAACTTCTCGTAGAATCTCGTCTGCCAGAGACAACTAATGCATGTTGTATGCATGCTTTAGGAGATCATCCTTATCCTTCTATAACAATATTATCAGCAAAACATCTCTATCCTTTAGCGCCTTCAATAATCCTTGTTGAATCAATAAGACTCGCATCTTCATACACCAAAAATCAAAATCATTCTTTCTATTGAATTTTTTGATCTCAAATTTTGTAGTCATTATGAAGAAATCATGAAGAACAAAAAATAAAATCAATAGATAATCAAAATCTAAAATATATCTGATAAACAAATCTGAACAAATATGAATCTCAAGCTCTGATATCAATTGTTGCAAGATTATCTATTAATTAGTGTAAAATCTGAAATAATGATAAACAATCGTACACAAACAAAAAAGATATAATGATTTACATGGTTTGATATTAGATCTATATCTACGGATGAAGATAGAAAGAGATTTCACTCTATCGAAAAGATAGAGTATAAAGAGTATGCAACGGCTCAAATAACAAAAGATGACCTTTAATCACAAAAGAGATATGATTATAATATATATATATAGCCATCAAATTTAAAACAAAGAGAAAGATTAATTAACTACTCAAATAAACTAGCAAAATCCAAAATAAATCGGATTTGTACCATGGATTATATCAAATTCAAGTCACACTCAATAAATGTCAATAAGCGAAAGCCAGTTGGTACATAACTGCTTGATCATAGGATGTGACAACCTTTCATCAAGGGTTTTAAGATTGATGCAAAAGTTAGGGAGTTAAGATTGCAACAATATAGTGCCGTAAAATTTCTAATCAAAAGGAATAGAATTTTTGTTAGTGGAGTTAGAATGGTGATTTATCTCTATATTTTACTTACTACGAGGAATATTTATATGACTACTTGATCAAAAGATATGAGTATTTTTCTAGATAGGTATATCAAGAGATTTAAGATTGATTCAAAAGTTAGGGAGTTAGTAATTAAGATTGCAACAATGTGCACCAATATTATATGAACAGGAAAAAAAAAGGTTAAAAATTTCAAATAAACTTTAATGTGTTGCTCCATAATAATTTTGAAAATGAATATCAATTTAGCAATAACTCATTTAATAAAAATTTTCTTAACCAAGAGATTGGAGAATTCATTGAGTTGTAAGACCAAGATACTTCAGCTATATATAGCTTTCTTGGAATGCCTTCAAGATAATCAGAAATTGAATGCAAGAGAAGGGGACCTTGTGATGGAGAGGACCATCCAAAAATTGTTAGACTTCAAGAAAATTCCACAATGAGTGGCAATTTATGGATAATCCTTTTTTCAAAACTTGTGCATATAGTTTTTTGTATAGTGTGTTCCATATATATGAGCTCATTCTGCCTGCTCTGGTATTGACTTCAAAAATCTTGCTTTAATATCCCGTTACGACAAATAGATGCGATCAAATGGTTATGACAAATGACAATAGTATTTGTATAGAGATTTTTTTTTTATGTGTGTGTATGTCTAAAGGTGTCACCAGCCCAATCTAGACTTTGAATTTTTATACAAGTAGTTGGATATATTAGTTGATTATAAAAAATAATTAATGTAAAATATAGAATTTCAAAAAATTTAAAACTAAATAAAATCACATAAATAATAAAAAAATATTATTAAAAATAATTTAAAGACTTATTTGGTTGGAGATAATCTAGCATAGAAAAATAAATTTGATATTGATTATCATGTATGTTTGGCATGAAAAGTAGATCAGAGAGATGGTAAAATTAATAAATGATGGATCATGTATTTATTTTTGTGAGAAAAAAAATAAAATAAATACCACAAAAAGCTAGTATTTACTTTTTATATTTTTTGATAACAATTTAGTTTCTCGTGATGGATTATCGAATGGAGATAATTTGAAAATATTATTTCTTGATAGAAATATTCTCACTTAAATTATATTAATGTTATATTAACTATATTATCCAACTAATACTAATATATTAATATATTATTAGTATATTATATTAATATATTATAAATAATATATTTAATATTTCAATATATTTATTAATAAATAATTAAAAAATATTTATCAATAAATCTAACATAGGATTTATTTATAATTAATATATTTATTTGTATACCAAACATATTAAAATTTATTTATAACAAGAAATATATATTTAATATATATGTAATTAACCTAAAAATATTTTTTGACTGGTTTAAATATTTGAAAATTTAAAATATTATTATTTGAATTATTTATTGAAAGATATTCATAGAAAATTTGACAATATTTTTATATGAGATTATAGTTTTTTTTTTTCTGATTTAAATTTTTATAGTAATTTGTTTGCCAACTAAATATGATAATTATTTTATTATTAAATTTAAATAAATAATTTTTAGAAATCGTCAAATTATTCCGTAAACCAACATATCCCAACTCAACGAGTTCTAAGTTAATTCTGCAAAATCGACTGGAGGCATTATTGTCATTTTATACAAGCCGCGGCATATATTGATCCCATGGTTATTTAATTCTACTGATGCTTCGCCACTCCCATCCAAGTAACTTTTCTCCTGTCACATCATCTTTCAAGCTCCACTGGGCTTCTCGACATTTACACAAAAGCCCTAACTGTGCACCTAGCGCTCTCTCTCTCTCTCTCTCTCATGTTATAACTCACCCACCCAGAAGCTCCAGTATTATCCTCCCCTTCTTGGCCAAGAAATCTATCCACTTGCTTCCGCCGAAGGATGGAATCCTCCAGTACCGGAAAACCTCACACATCCCGGCAGTAGTCATGATCTACCACTGGAAGCGCCTCTTCTGAAGAAAGCAACACAGTAAGCTCCAGCATTCTCCTCATCTAATTCCCATCGCTCATGCCTTTTGATCCCCCCTCTCTCCTCCTGAAAAATTTCTTGTGGTCGCAGCTTCTCAAGAACTCCGATCCTTCCTCAGCTTCCTCATCTGACTAAAGATCATCATCAGCGGGGGCAGCAGTACTGTAAAGGTAATACTACCATCAAAAGAATTCAATCCATAATTGTCTTCCTCTCTCTATATATCCCTAGCCTTGTAGCTAGAATTCAAGGAGGATACAAGAACACTCGAATGAAGCACAAGAAATAACTATCCGCAAGCACCAAATCCCAAATAGATCATGATAGTCATCATAATCATCATCATCCTCATCATTTCCCCAATCACCACATGTAACTAAAATTATTGTTCCCCGACTAACTTCATATAGCCCAAAACATATAGCAGGGCTAGCAAAAGCAAGGAAACCAGCACAAGGAGGAGGAATATAGGATCGAGGAGATAGTTGTCGATCGGTCTCTCCACGATGGACTTGGTACCAAACCCAGAGAGCCCCCACTCCGACCACAGTGGGGGCGCCAACGCAAGCCCCCACGCCTCCTCCTCCTCCTCGCCATCGCCGAGCCGCTACGAGTCGCAGAAGCGGCGAGACTGGAATACCTTCGGACAGTACCTCAAGAACCACCGCCCGCCGCTGAGCCTCTCGCGGTGCAGCGGCGCCCACGTCCTGGAGTTCCTCCGCTATCTCGACCAGTTCGGCAAGACCAAAATTCACACCCAGATGTGCCCCTTCTTCGGCCACCCCAACCCCCCGGCGCCGTGTCCTTGCCCGCTCCGCCAGGCCTGGGGCAGTCTCGACGCCCTCATCGGCCGCCTCCGCGCCGCCTACGAGGAGAACGGCGGCCGGCCCGAGTCCAACCCCTTCGGCGCCCGGGCCGTCCGCCTCTACCTCCGCGAAGTACGCGAGCTCCAGGCCAAGGCCCGCGGTATCAGCTACGAGAAGAAGAAGCGCAAGAAGCCCCCCCAGGAGCCGCAGCAGCAGAAGCAGCCATCTACGGCCGCTCCCTAAATATATCAGCGATCTATTATCAGTGGATGATCCTGATCCTTCCGAGGACCACCCAGCTCTCCCCCCCCCCTCTCTCTCTCTCTCAGAGCTATGCATGCACTAGATCCTTCTTTCCTTGATTTGGTAGGTGAGACCAAAGCATAATTTATATGGTGTGAGCTTCTCTTTCAGGTTGCTATTAGTTTATGTTGCTCTTTTCCTGTGTGCTGATTGAACCTCGCTAAGCAACTTCCCTTTCCTGCTTCTTTCTCTCTCTTTCTATATATATATAGTACTATTATTATTACTACCGGATGTTGCTGTGGCTTTATACTCTTGTGACAGTAACTGGGAGTTGGTAGGCAGTATGAGAAATTGGAGTGTAACTAATATTAGCAAAGTAGTGAAGGGAAGAATGTGGGTACTGTACGTCGAACTGGGAGTTTATTTCCAAGAGGCTGTGTACTTGGATCACTTGTTATGGATCTGCCCACGATGTGTCAATTCACTCTTTTGAGCTTTTCTTTTCTTTTTCTTTTTATGGTATTAAAAGTGGAGTGGTGGTGGTGACTTTCTAAGATCGTGGGTCAGGCCCCATGGATTGGTTCTCTTACCACATGTTTCTTGATATGTGAACTGAGAGTCAGTGCTTCAGTTCGCTGTCCGTTGATCGGTTACCATCTTTCCCCTTCGGTTTTCCTTCTGCAATCTTTTCTTTGTAACTCTGAGTCATGGAAGAGCTGCTGGGACTTTTTTTTATTCCTGTCTCGGGTTTCCTTCGCTTCTTATGGAAACAAAAGACTGACCCTTCATAAGTAGCATTAATTTTGATGCTTGACCCTTTGATCACCAGTTCTATGATCTACCGAACTTCCCATGATCAAGTATGCCGTACTCATTCTAGCCATAACATCACTTAGATATATTACAAGACCAACGTCCAAATGGCTCATTCATAGATTTCGGGATGTAAGATGAAATGTGCACTATTCATTCCTAGAAGGCTAGCATGTGGGAATTACCAGAGATGTTTTCTTTGAAGCTAAGTGGAGGAAGTAAGGTACTTCCCCCGTGATTTCATTAGTTAGTAAGCCTTTGATACAAGGCACTGGTGCTGACTGCCAGAATAATTACCAGAGATTTTAATATATGGAGAAAATGGATGTTGTGCGCTGGCTTATATTCCAACGCTGAAGGATTAATCGAGAGAAGACTGTTCTAATGGGACATTGTAGCAACCCAAGTTTCATAATCAATCTGGCCGACAGCCCTTCATTGTTGTCAAACAGTAGTTTGGTGTGGTTGGATGGTCTCCTTTCGGTGACATCGCATTGTTTTAATCCGTACTGTTGTTGGTCTTCTGGATATTAGAATGCTCTTTTGCTTTCACACTTACATACACTTTATGGTCTCTTTACCGTCTATGTGTGTGTGAAGGGCAGGTGCATGGCTTCTGTGCTCTTTTTGTATTTAAATCTGGAATTCTTTCCACCAATTTAGGATTCCTTTTCTGCAATTTTAAACTAACAAAATCCTCTCCTTTAATGACAGGGACATGCCTAACTTAGACCACTTATGATGAATACTTCTGGCTTCACTGTGGAACATTCTTCTATTTTATTGCGACGACTTAATTAAAATAGAGACTGCTTAATCATGAAACTTGATGATGGCTCTTGTTCTACATCTTATATATTCTAACATTAGCACCAGATTGCTATATTATGGATTTTTTTAAAAAAATTTTCAGAGAGAAGGTTTAAATTCATATTACAGTTGCTCTGCTATAGAGATTTTGTTGCATGGACTATGTTATCATGATCAATATCATAATTATTAAGAACAGACATATAAAATGTTTCATAATGTGAAATATTGGACCAATAATGGATGTTCTAAAGAAAGTTAGGTTAAAGATTGAAAATCGAGCATAGTATTTAAGAGACTAAGTAATTAATGGAATAGTTAATTTAAACCATCTTGGTCCATGAAATTAGTTACATGTCATGATTAGCCAGCCACAAAATTTATGTTCCATGAAAACCTCTTATATAAAATAGGGTTTATTTAATATCAATTTCTTGATTTCCTATCGCCCATTATCCTAATTGTTGTTGCCATGACTGGAACTTTCTTCTAGGTCATATAATACTTCTTTTTATCTTCATATGTCTTTGGGATTCACAACAATTTTCTTTTTTTTTTCAGAAAATATATCATCTTGTAGTAATTGTTTGGAGAACTTAATTACTTTTTCTTCATCAATATGCAACAATAGCCCCATATCTAGAAGTGCTCCTATGCCTACTGTCTTCATCCAACTAAAGTACATACCAGATTTCACTCTTGAGAATAGCTTTAATCACTTCATAAGACTAATTGTTTTGATCACGCTCCAGTGGGTGAAGTGCTTAATCTTATTTTTATAGGAATCTTAGTGTCTTCTTGTGAATTCAAGTGAAAGTTCTTATAGATTAATGTGTTTGGTCCACTAAAATCAAGATAGTAATCCTCATGTACTTTATTAACGTTAGGGCTTCAAGATTGAGTGAGGTCCAAGTTGACTTTAGAGATGGCACAGACTGGATTTGGATTTAAGATTTAGATCCGCAGCCAACCCATTCTCTTGATAGGTTGCAGCAGTTTAGATCACTCTCTTGGTTGAAACTAAAGTAGGTCCAAGTAGCATTTATGTTGTTCTAGGATTCATACAAGAGCAAATAGATGAAGATTGACAAGTCTGTGCAACAAAACCCTCAAAAAAAAAAAAAGAAAAAGAAAAAAGAAAAAGAAAAAAAAGAAGAAGACAAGTCTGTGCAACAATTGGTGTGATCTTAAAACACTAGAGGAAATGATGATTGAACTTGTTCCCATATTTACCATACAAAATAATAAGCATCATCAAAACTCTTGACAGATTTGCCCATTCTTTTTTTATTACATTGATTTCTTTTCTCTTAGGGTTGTTTACAATGATACTGTATTCTTATTGAGAGTTGATTTACAGACAAGGAGGCCTCTTGCTCAAGTCAATCAGATGAAAAGAAGGGTCAGTTCATAAATTTAGATTATCCAATCCATCAGAGAATATAAAGATGTTTGATATCCTGGAATTCCTCTGGAATTCCAGGAGGGAGCATGCAAGAAAATAAGTTGAATAATATGCTAATTCCATGAAAAGCTTGACCCATAGAGTGCTACAAAATTCTGCATCAAACTATGAACCCAAGGATGATTTTATAGCAAAGGAGCCAGTTTATGCAATAAAAAATGATTTAGTCTCATGAAATATAATATCTCAATTGGGGAATCATGGTATATTGGAAGATGTAGAGTCATCAATCATATGTTTTATTGTCTATGCAGACATGTTTGAAAATTTATGAAATGAAATTCACCGGCCATCGTGTTGACAGCACCAGATAAGCCCTCACATAAGGTCATCTATTTGATTGGTCTAGACATAATTACACCTCTGTGATGGTAGATAATCAAAAACATGATTTCTGATTGGGAAGCAATATTTGATTTATCTACAGAGATTTATGTGATTGGTTTCATGTAGGAGATTTAACAAAAGCAAATATTCTTGTTAAAGTTCCATGATAAAAGAAAATAGATAAAAAGGAGAGGAGAAGAGAAAGAGTGGAGATAGAAGCTTGCTTTCAGAGGTTTTAGACAAAGTACTAATCAATCATTTGTCATGGTAAACATGTATCGTAGGTTATCTTTTCTGATAAATATGCATGTTACCTATTGATTTATTCTTTTGGTTTCCTTAAAGAAGGCAGGGATTGACTGTTCATAAATGGTTTGGATTCTAAAGGTCTTTTAGTTGGATCTTGATACGTAATACTATCTCTGGACTATAGATAGTGAGCATAATCTCAGTGGTTACTACTGCTTCCATATCTTTCTAGCATTCATATTCTAATAACACCTCCAAGTGATATTTGTGCTACAGCGATGAGGTCAATGCATCTTGCTAGTTATGATGAAATAACTATATTTTTTTGCAAACAAATATTGTGGGAAAGCCACCTTCTGCGTTCAAACCTGGAATACCTCCCTAGCACATGCACTGAATAGAGGTTCTGGCTGGCACACCTAAGTCTTGCTGACAGTAAATTAAAATTAGTCATGTAGATTCTGGTAGAAAGCCTTTAACCTTATGTATAGAGAAAATCTTGATATACAATTTTAAGTTACAACACTTGATTGCTCCCGTATAAAGATTGAATTCTAATTGCTGTTTGTAATGTTATATATGTAAAATAGCATCTTATATGTGTTCTCTTGCTTTCTCCATTCAAAAAATAAGATTTGGTTACAAAATTTCGTGATTTAGTGAAGTCCACAGAGTATCTTGATATCAGATCTCAAACACTCTAAAGCACAGAAAAGGAATTATTTATCAAATGCTTAGCATCATCTAGAAGGAATTACCAATACAGTTGAAGTTAACCCCTGCAAGTTGGTTTTCACTCTGTATTTCTTGTTGCTTTTAGCACTCTTTTGTTTCTTTTCTATTCCTGAACTTGTGTTCTTCCTGTTGCACGTATTCCACCTTTTAATAAAATCCAGTGGCTAAGGGAACTCGAGTTCTCATCTTCTTAGCCTCCATTTTCCTCACAAAAAGTGCTTAGCCCCATCGTTATCGTGTCTATGATAAACTTGAATTCTTTTCTAGCTATCTACCCCATCATGTTGCATTTGATCATCTTCTTATCTCAAAAAACGTAAATGTAAGCTCAATACACGGCAGTGGAGTACTGGTGCTTGTATGCTTGCTACACACATTTATTCTTCAGATACGTAACTTTCTCTGGGTGTGGGATAAAATGTATCGAGATATTTCGTTGGTGTTATTAGGTTGTCTTGTGACAGTGAATCAAAGACAATCTGATGAATGTAGTGGCGTCCGTCTTACTGGGGTTAAGAGGAGCATATCATTCAGCTGCATAGCATGCAGCAGAAAAGCACTTCTGTCAACATTTCTGTGCACATGTATAAAATTTAATCTTATCTAACATATTTGAGGCTGGATTTTTGGATCATTATCACGAGTTCTCATCAAGGGTCAATTATTATGAACATGGAAATATTTTCTATGCTCTTCTTGCCTCTTCATGAATGCTAGTGTTGGAAAAGATTGCTTCAATGTTGATGCAATGCCAACATAGAAGAGTATTTCATTTGTCATTTCCCCTATGAAATGAGACGATGAAAATTGCCCCATCTTTTTTTCAGATAATAAAAGAATGTTGCAATGCTTCAAACACTTTTTCCAGTGTTGAACACTCACTTGACAGGGAGGATTTATTATTTTGCATTTATATGCATTCTAACTTGTCTTTGTGATTCGTTTCTCTCATATAGGTCCTTTCTTAGCGTTCTAATTCCAAGATGCTGCAATATAATTAGAATTGCCATATGGGGATGCTATGAAAATATTAGAAATATAAATTGAAGATCATGCTTTATATTCTAGAAAAGAAAGGAAATTAACAGTAGAATATGGCCCTACATGTGCTATATATGATTAAACTTATGAATTTATATCAGATTATTGGAAACAAATTCTCTAGAACCAATACAAAGCTATTTGTGGTATAGTTTCCGTAGGTACAAAGTTAACCATCCTAACAATGGTAGAAGTTAGTGCAATAAATTCAATGTGGAATAATGACGAGACACAATATGATTCGTGGAAGAGAACAAATTGATGTTACATTACCCTTCGATTTCTTATTCTAGAAATTAATATAGCATAGCTCTTAAAAATTAGGCTACTAGTTGGGCTTTTGACACTCAAGCAACACTTCACATAGAAAACCCTACCTTTTCTCACATTTGATTTCCTCCATGTAGTAGCTCACATTTGATTTTCCGGCCAGCAAGGCCTTCACAACCAGTACTCGACCCCGTTGGCTAAAGCAAATTATTATATTTCAGTTGCGTCAAAATCAATATAATTACTCCATTAAAATCACGTAAGCCACCTATCATCCAACTTATGAGAGGACTAATGTGAAGGTACTAGCCTCTTGCATTAGGCGAGATCCCCCCCCAACGAATGAAGAAAGCCTTCTTTCGAGAAATATGATGGGTTTCCAGAAGTGATCACTTGGCACTCTCTCTCTCTCTCTCTCTCTCTCTCTATATATATATATATATATATATATATGAAATTCTTGATATATAATTGATCCTTTAATTTTCCATTGGCATGATATAGTGATCATCACAAGCATGATGAGGAGCAGTTTTCATGCAACATTATCGTCCTTGTCATCTCTGTCTACCAGTTGTCGTAGCGGCAATGGCGTAAGTCTCATGCGGTAGAGAAACACTTCATTGTAAAATTAAGATTTGCCACATGATGGCTCTCAAAACTCTAGGTAGGAGAATAAAAGCTTAGAATGACACTAGAAAAAGGCTTGATTGTGTATTATGTACGAGTATTGTATGTTGTATCATACCTAGGTACGTAGTACAGTATTATGCATCCTCTCCATACCAACATATGGTACATATCGGAGTCGACACTGCCATGTGTTAATTCAGGAACCTACTAAACCATTCTACCCCGTTAGTACGGTATGTTTCATACCATCCAATATGGATCAGGACTAAAACACGTACCTGTCCATAAAATCATAATTATATGTCGAATACTAATGAACTATTAAAGCGCTTAGGGTTGGAATGTCCACAATAAATTTACATCAGCTAGAGATACTCAGTTTCTTGCCTTACCGCAACAGCAGTTATTTATTCACTTGCAAGACTAAGGAATCAAGATCACTAATTGGGTCCCTTTTTTTCAAGAAACTTGTTAACTAAACAAGTTTAAAGTTCAAATTTTACATTGGAGAAACTAATTCTGTCCAAATACGAAAATATTTAATATCAAACTCATCCAACCACGAAAGGAGAATTAGAAATATAATTTTCTTTTCTATGGTTGTTATCTTGTCCCTTTCCCTTGCATGCTATTTATTGTGCTATCAGAATTTATCTGCCATTATTTTGGACGCACTCTAGTTTTCCCCCCGACAAGACACCAGGGAACAATTCAAGTGGGCTAATGCGATGGTAAAGTTACCATACATTTCATAAAATAGAAAGAAACCCCCTCTTCTCCGTGGCGCCAGGAGGAACTGTCATTTTCACACCCCTCTCTCTCTCTCTAATATTTGTTGTGTAAGATTATCTTGGAGTTGGCCATGAATTCAACGACCACTAGCACGAGGCGATTCCCACGCCCTCGGTCCATTTTCCGGGCGATGGCCTCGCACCTTTTTATATTAAAAAAAGGGTAAAAATAATAATCTACTGGAAGGCAAATCAATCAATAATGATAATATATGGATTAGGGCCTGATGGGTGCATGTTAAGAAAGAAAGAGTGCATATATCGAAGCTGTCACGGACTTGATTTGATTGGACCCTGAGCTGGGCCCCGCCAGTCGTGCCGTCTCACGTGGCCCCTTGTCCTCTCTGCTGGCGCGACTTCCGGGACCAATGGCACGTCTGCACGTGGCATCGCCTGAGAGGTCTCGTACGACGTGCGGAAGGCGATGGTGGGCCCTGGTCTGCGAACCGCTCATCACGCATGTGTGACCGTGCGCGCGCGCGTGCGCGTGCGTGTTGGGGGTTGCCTGGCGGATCCTTTGCGTCACTCTCGTGTCATTCTGTCAGAAAAGGCCCTTGCTCCTGGTTATCCGTCGACCTAATTTTTCTTTTTTAAAAAAAAAAAATCGATGAACGAATCTTTTTTAATATTTGTATCGAATATAAAATAATATTTTTATTTTCCTTGACAAGGATTTAAAGGCGCCGATGTCTGCAGTGGACATCTAACAACCCTTGATTCTGTTACAATAGAAATTATAATGCCGGATTTGGGTTCATTACATGCGGATATCAGTGCTGTTTAATCTTTTTTCACGGAGAACCCCTCACACCTAAACTAAACTATTTATATCAGAATAGGACACAACTTTATGAGCCGAACTAGTATTTCTTTGTACATGGTTCGTTTAATGATAATTTGGTAATTAATTAGATTTTTATCCGCCGGCAGTTGAAGGAGACCCAACATAATTATAGGCTGGACGCAGAAGTCGTGTTCTATTTACCACCGCGGCCATGTCAATGTGATATTTAAAGATATAAAAGCTTCAACCAACGAGTCATTCGGATGGCTTGCCCTCGGATTTGTTTGGTTTGATCAAAATTAGAATCGAAATCATAATTGAAATAGTTAGAATAAAAATTAATATAATTATATCTTTTACAATATTTTATTCATGATTAAAATCAGTATTAAAATTAAAATAAAATTTAAATTTTAGATAAAAATATAGATTAAATCTTAGAAGATTGGGGATCAGGATTTGAAGGATTTAAGCATTTCATTCCTCCAAAGAATCAAAATGAGAATAAAACCCCCCAATTAAGTGGACAGAAAGGGGATTACAGATTATAGATGACCACTTATTCTTTAACACATATGTACACATTTTATATTTCTTTTGAAAAGAAAGATATCTATCTCTCTCGACTAAAAATTTATAACAAAAAATCCAAATTAAAGATCTGCATCATTCGTTATAATTTATATCACTAACGATATCTCAAAATAAGAATCATATATTTTAGTGATCTCTAGTTTATGTATTATATATGCATAAAAATAGATAATTTTTATTATATTAGTGTGCTACAATATATGAAAAAAATATTTAAATTAAAAATCTACTTACATACATCTCCTTTTCTTTTTTTTTTTTAAAAAAAAGGAAGAAAATTCTACAAGTAGAACTCTCTGTCTGTCTCTCCGTAGGAATAAGGATATCAATGACAAATTCAGTCATTTTACAATAAACATTTGCCATTAACTTTATAATAGAAATAAAAGTTACTAAATATTTTGCTGACGACCACCAGCCAAACCTTTTAATAACTATGTATGTCACCTTGATTTTTTCATTTTTACCTTATAGCCTGCTAAGTTTATTTATTACTATCGTGAAGTTTTCTTAACAAACAAGGGGGTCATATGAAAAGTTCGTTTAACTAAATATTCAAAACATTCGATAACTGATGTACGTGGGACGAAGAACACGCGACGGAGAGAATGATACTTGCTAGCTAGCAGTCTGCAAGTGCGGTCCTCCCTTGGGATATCCGGCTGCTTCGATCGGATCAAGATCCATGGTGCCTAACGTGGGAATTGTTCTTTAACTAAATCCAAGCCTAAATTTGTTGGATATGTTTTGGATTGTTTGCCTGCAGCATATTTTATTTATCAACGAAATATTATGGTGATTTTCCACTGTTTTACCAAGAAAACAAAGAAGTCTCCTCCAGCTGCATAATTCGAAAGTTGAGCTCTTGAAACTTGGCTCAGCGTGGTAAAATTCAGCAATTAAAAGGCCCAACATATATTAGGAACTGGCATTCACTTCAAAGAAGCATAATTCCGATGCAAACTGATTTCAGGAATTTTAGGTTTGAGCAATGCAGACAGAATATTGAAGATCCGAGCTACATTTTGTAAATAGCTGAAACAGCAATCGAGATCACCAAGGCAACAGGATATCATCCATTTGGCTTCATCAAACGTCATGACCATCCAAAGTGGCATATGCAAGATACTCTCGAGTTCTTACAAACATCCTACTTCAAGCCTTTAAATTTTACCAAGAAAAAAAGAGGCCTCCAAAAGAACTTTCAAGCTATTGATTGCAGGCACCATCGAGGTACGATTTCCAGCAGTCAATAGCCAGCCACATATATACTCCGCATCCAAGAATAATTTACTTATCAATAATAAGTGAACAATTGGGAATGCTTAAAGGGCCACTCCTGAACTCTGCACTACCACAAACAGAATAAATAAATAAATAAATAAATAAAATGCATGTAAAGAAACTATGAAGGCATTTACTTGATTTACAACATGTGTCAGAAGCGATCCTCATGAGCTAATGTATACTTCTGCAGTTAGCTACTGAGCTAAATAAGACTGCTTCATGACCAAACGGGAACAAGTGCAAGCACATCTGGCACAAAAGAGAGCAAAAATCATGTATGTTTTAAACCAGCACACATCAGCAACAATTTTTTTTTGACAATTCATTTCTTATTCACGAGACAACTAGAATAAGAGACAGTTGCGACGAGGAATTGATTAAAAGATCGCAGAGCAAGCCTACAAAATTAAAGATTGAGTGAAGACAGCCTCGGTTGAATATTGCACATAACTTCTCACCTTTTCCCACCAGAATGTAGCATACCGATTGCTAATAAATTTCAGCTATCACTTTGTACCAAAGGTGAGGCAGACATGTAACACAACTGTCTTTTTGGAACAACAAGACGGACATAAAGTTGTCCACAATAACAACATTACAGACTGTTTATATACAACATTACCTTGCTTCGGGCACATGAATGCATGAGACCAACACAATCTTCTTACTGACATAATCTGTGCAGTATATACATATTATATTACTATACTTTTACCTTCACCGGAAATTCCAGAACAATCCATAAACGTCATGGACTAACTCATCGGGTCACAAAATTTAGGACTTCATGACAAAGCATCCAAGATCTGTCATCCTCATCAACTGTTCCGATCCAGATTGCCCAGTCAAACAGCATAGAGCTTTATGACCTGATCTATTTGGGCACGGCAAACAGGGCATCCCCAATTCTTTGCTTTGATCTCCTTCAAGCATGCCATACATCCAGCCATGTGACCGCACGGAATGCACGCTCCCTCCACTGGGGCATCCAAACAGATAACACAAGACCCGGAAGTACTATTATTGTCTTCTTTAACTTCACCGTCCCCAGATTTAGAAAAGCTGGAAGAACTAGCACTATCTTCTTTTACTTCGTTGGCTGCAGGTTTTATCTCTATTGTTGGCATGCTTATATCAACAGGACTGGAATCTATTGATGGATAGTGAATGGGTCCATCATAAAATGTCTCCTCAACAATTGGTGGAGCAGAGGGAACCAAAACTGCAGGAGGTGCCTCATTTGATGGAATAATAATTGGAGTGTCAGGTTGGCTGGTAGTAGGCTGTGATGCACCATTATTTGGCCTAACTTCAGGAGCAGCCCATCCATTGTATGAACTGGTATTTGGCTCGTTCAAATGTGCTTGGGCATTCATTTTTGAACGTGCAGCAGCATCTGGTGGACCCCAGCCATTGTGAGTAGAATTATCACATGCGCCCCCCCAGCCATTAGTGTTGCTGGTCTGAGTAACTGGTTGGACATCAGGCACTCCCTCTGCTATAGCTGACTGAATAGAGGCATTAATGGCCATGGCTAACTCTACATCTTCCTGGTTCGATGTATGTGTGCTTGTTGCTGCTGATGCATATGAGCTGATTTGTGATGGGGGAGGCAAGGGTCCACCTACAGGTGTCACTGGAATATTATTAATCACCTGCAAGAGAAATTTTGCTGAACATCAAACACAGTAAAGGTAGTACTGCTACTAAAATGCGGAAAAAGAATAAACCTTTTAAAGACCTTATTATAGAAACAATCGGCAGTGACTAGAGAAGCTTCAAGCCAACCCTACCTACTTACCCTCTTTACAACATATTTTCTGGATCTGACTGAAATTCAAAGATTAGTTCTTAGTTCCCATATGTTCTCTCTTTTCTCACAAGCTTAGTTGGAAAAAGGTCCCTCACGTAATGAATTTACATGCCAAAACTTAATTGGTGACAAAATCATCCAGTAATACTAATTCTTGGTCTGCACCAGAATTGCCCTACTGAAATTCCTAATAGATTCTTACACTATCATTTGCTTGCATCCTTTGCAGTGCAACAATCACAAGATGTAGTTACCTGATGAATTCCTCGGCATGCATTATAGAACCACTGTAGTTGTTGCTTGTCACCTTCATTTGCCGATAAAAACTTGTACCGTGTTCCTGTGTAGAAAGAGCAAATTATGGTTCGGAAGAAACCAAATGTCACTAAAACACACACAACTTTAACCAGAATAACAGACAAAACTCAGAACTAGTGCTAAAAACCAGTGAGAAAATGTCCTCCAAGCTTTATCTAGCCTTATTCTCTGTTATAATGGTATTATTAAAGAAATCACAACTAATGACTGTTAGTAGCTACTCTTATATTTGCAGAGGAAAGATTGAGCCAACCTCAAGTTTAATAGTCAAATGTTCTGCTGAAAAGGAACCATACGAAATTATATATATATATATATATATATATATATATATATATATATATATATATATATATATATATATATATATATAAATTTAGTTGCATATACAATGAAAGCAAGATAAGTGGTGAGTCTTTAAATTTGATTTGCTGAAACCAGCAGGCCTGAAAAGCACTAAACAGAACATGCCCTCATGAAAACAGTTGCGGTACCTAGTGTTACACTACATACGAGTCATGAAGACTAAAAAATATATATCATACTAGTTACAGATGGAAGATTTTGATAGGTTAAGATAGGTTGCAATAAAATTCCTGCTAAGAACGGGATTGTTGTCAAGGATGGTATAATCAGCCAGATAGTTCAACTTCTCAAATTTGCCCAACTACCTTCTCTAAGATTTATTAATAAATTCATTTTACAGTCTACCACCAACAACTTGATGGAATCCGATAGCAACTACCTACACAATAAGTGTATATCAAAAGATTTCCATCTTGGCGACATAAACTAAAGCAAGCAACCAGTATAGAACAGACATGGTGCGCTTACAACAGAGAAGAGGGGATAGATTGTGGCCCTGAATAAGTTCAAGTAGAAAGATCTCTAGGATAGGAAGAGGAGAATGGGTGGGGTGCTCTTTTCACTCATTTTTCCAATGTGTGGGTGTTTGGGTCTGGGGATGCATCCACATGTGTGCACATCCACACATGAATCTCACATGCAACTGAAGAGGCAGCACAAGTTGCCCCACTTCAAGCAGTACCGGGACCAGGATCAGCAGCCAAGAGAGTAAATGGACCAATAAAAACAAGAAACGGAAATTGTGCTTGAGGCAAATAGTATTCATTATTTTTTTTACATGGTTTCACAAACATGAAACCTTGAATTGATGGATACTGGACAAATTTTTGGGCATTGCTGATAAGACATCCGCAATCAATCTAACTAGCCTTTACTTCATAATTAATGCAGCAAAATATTAAGATGCCAAAGTAGTGAAGTGACCCTCTTAAAAAATTAGGCTGCACCTATATAAGAGATATTTAAAAAAAAACTTGAATTGCACTTATAAAAGATATTTTCTTAAAAAAAAAAAAAAACTGAATTGCACTAAATTGGCAGTCATAATTCCTACTTTATGCATCAGATAAAATGTATAATGCATAAAGACTTCCAAAGTGATGAAACCATAAGTAGTAAGAAGTATTTGAAACAAAACTGTTCCTCTAGTGAGTGTAAGAAGTATTTGATGTCCGTTGAAGAAGGTGCAGAAGTCAGGATAGAGGTGTGGGAGAAGGATCAAGATACAGAAGTAGGAAGATACCTTAACTACAAAGTTTTGGTGACAAAAGATCGATAGAACCAGAGATCGTTTACTTTGATTGATATAAGTGGACCTAACATTTTAAGTAGGTTGTACCCAAACCCTCCATTACTCTAAGCAATCCCATAACAACATAGAACTAACAGATAGCCCGATCTCATTTCACTAGTTCCACATAAATACACGATCACGACAAAGAAACACTATGATTTTCTTCATCATTCAGGTTCAGATAGATATTTGGACAAAAAAAAGGCGGTCTAAGAAAGAGGAAGAGGGTGGTGTGGGTTGTGGTTGGGGGGGGGGGGGTTGTGCGGGGTAGGCAGGTGGATGGAGTTCAACAGATTCATCAACTTGAAGCCACATTACAAGTTCATGTTGTGTCAAATATCAAAAGTTTTATGGTAATACAAAAGGAAAGCATGTTTATGAGCCTCTCATACAACATTTTGACATCGATACAATGCAAAAAATGATCAAAGATAATATCTACACCAGATTAATCAGGGCAAAAACAAAAGGAGTCCAAAATACAATACCATTTAAAGACCATGGTTGAGGTGCCAGCTATGTAGACCAGCACAGGCCGGCATGTGCCGTGGCAATATTGGCCCATGCTGAGTGCATGGTGCTATGCTAGGTGCATGCCGGCTTGTGCCACAGCACGTAGCATGCTGACTTCTGACTCACAAAGGCCTATGATGCAGCTTTACTATCCTTGTTAAAGACCAATTGTTTTACATCAAAATATCTAAAAGCCTCGAGCATAACCATAACATTTTTACAAGGATTATATTCTAGTCGAGCAACTTGGTTAAGCATCGAGTATGTAAAGCATGTGATTTGAGTACGTAAACACCAAAATAGTTAACAAAGGGCAGATTGTTGGAGGACTGCTGTGGGATGAATGACGAGCACCAAACATGGATGGCAATGATCAAGAGTCTTTGAAGTACACTAATAAATACCTCCTACACTAATAAATACCTCCAAGGATTATGGGATAGCAAATATGTGAAGAAAGATGGATTTTAAAGTGACTAATAATATCACAAATAGGAGCCCTCCCTGTAAAGAAGCAACATATAGGCAGTGAAGTGCCTGCCTAGGCACCAACCTAGGTGCCCACTGCCCAGACTGCCACCTCAACTAGCAGCCTAGAAAGTGCCAGATGCCTGTGCATGGGATTGCCAGGTGACCAGGCTGCAGCTTATGATAACCTTGGGGCATCATTTAGCAAAATTTAAGAAAAACAAGTTTAATGTAGAAACATACTAGTGGCCTTGTCAACAATAACCACAGCAGGATCTGGCTGGTTAGACTTTGGTTCTTCGATATGAGCTTTCCAAAGTGAAATAACAATGCGTGGCTTCGCAACCTGTTTGTCAATAAAAACATTATCAATGGAACATTAATAATTTAAGTCATTGCATATCCTGTCCTAGATGTAGAAAAAATTAACATGAACAAGCAAAAGAAAAAAAACAGTCATTTGCAGAAAAGGAGTTGCACATGTTGAACTCATGCAAATTAAACATCAAGTGAAAATTCTGTGAGCTATACTTGGTCCACTATCAAGCAAAGTTGAGTCATACATCAACTTATGAACAGTTACTCTGTAGGCCTTCCATTACAAAGTTGAAGAATCCCATTTTGACGACATGGTGGATGACTAATGGAGGTCTCAAGATGCATTCACATGCTAATCAGCTGTTGTATTTCAGGTCCCATTCAGCAAAGATTTTTAGGCACATCATTACTAGAAGCCTACTGCTTTGTCAAAAGCAAGTAGAAAATCTCAGCAGATAGGATAAATGAATGATGCTGAAGAAAAAGCTAAAAATGTACTCAAATGGTTTCTATTTGTAATAATAAGGCTACATCTCTGGTCCAGTAAACATCTAAGTTGCATTTGCATGCCCAAATAAACAGACTGAAGTAAGCTTGCTGTCTTTTAAAAGAGACAATTTGGCATATATGAGAATATGTAATTAAGTAATTCTCTGGAGACTGATGCACTGGTTAAACCACCATGAGGGCATAGTAAGTTGAAAACAAAGATTAAAAAGGAATGCATTTAAAGAAGAGAAATTGGCATGGTAAGTTAAAAACACAAATTCAAAAGGAATGCATTTCAGTGATCCCTAAGCATACAGTTATCCTAGAAATGCTGCAGTTTGCAACAATAACAGTTCTTATTAGTATTTGATCTCATTATGAACATCTTCAGAAACAGTGCTGACTACTGAAAAACATTTTTCTGCAACATCAGATGTAAAGGAGGCTAGTGTCCTTAACGATATTGCAAAGTATAGTGCTCAGGCTTGCATTACAGGTGATTAAGTATAAAATGTGATGAACGCAACTGAAATTTGATAGGCCATGAGAAAAGTAGGTAAAGTTTGGCCAGCACGGTTACTCAGAGATTAATTAAGAGTGGTCTAGTAAATAATCCAAAAGCTAAGATCAACACCCATGCATCTAAAAAACCAACACTAGGCAGACTCAATAGACCAGACACCAACAGCAATCAGAATTTGAGAAGGCCTAACAAACGGATAGAAACTTCTAGTAAGCCTGACTGAAGCATGCTAATAATAACCCCAACCATAATGAGGGAGCTACAGCAGCATGGCAAAATAAACATGAATCTCTTTCTCTACTATGTAAAAGGGAAAAAGGCACTTTTGGCTGGACATTCCCCTTGCAGCAGGATTCTAGGTTTGTAGATTGATACTTTTTTGGTTGGGAGGATATGGTCATGCCTTTATTAGATTCCCAATGCAATGAGAAGAGAGAATTGAAAAAAAGAGGGGAAAAGCCTCCACGGTCCATAATTTGGAGTCCTGATACTTCCTTTCCCGTAAAGCATATCACTGGAGTCCTAGTGCTTCTCTCAGTTATAAACCTTTCAAACTAGGCAGGACACCCATGTCTACATGGTCAGAGAAACAGTCCTTTCTTACTATTTCATATCAAAGCCATAGCTCTTAATGCAGTGCATGTGGACTGCAGGAAGTACTAGTAAATGATATAAAGCAAAAGAGGGGGGGGGGGGGGGAGGGGGAGCAACCTTGCTTACAATATCTTCATAGCAGCATGCTGAAGATGCCTATTGAAAATCTTGCTGGAATCCAGGCTTATATTATTTTTATGATCTTAACAAATGAGAAGCTGCTGCCGGTGGACCTAAATGAGTCTAACTTCATGATCCTAAAACCTTTGCATATTTCTTCATAGGATGTTTCATTTGTAGGTTTGCAATACCTGGACTTGCAAAAGTTAATTTACCTAGCTGAAGCATATATTGATCCATGTCCAAGTTTCATATAGAAGATAGGAGTTTGATTAAGCAAAACTACAACAGCAGTCCACTTCCCTTCAATAAGTTGATGTTAAGAACAAACAGAAAATCAAGCAAATGAGGTTCCAACAATGGAATTTTTCTAGCCCTCTGTTTGGTACAAAGGATGGATAAGAGAGATAATGGATTGATCTTCTATCTATTCTCTCATGTGTTTGGTGAAACATGGACAGATAAATGGGAATGATTCCCTCAATTTTGTATAGAAAGAATGAAAGGGAGGATGAATAATATTTATATAACATTTTTACTAAATTATCTTTTGATAAAAAAATATTATTATCAATTTATAACACTTATTTATAGTAATGAAGTAGAGCATGTATAAACTTATAATCTTCATAATTTATAATTTAATAAAAATTATATAAATATATAATTTTAGTTTAATTTAATTTAATATATGATTTTATAAATAAAATATATATGAATTAATTTATTTATATACATTAATTATATAAATAACTAATTAATTTGATTTAATTTAAATAGTTAATTAATTTTATACAAATAGTTAACAAAAAATAGTAAATATAAATAGAAAAATAGAAGACAATTCCAATTATTTACTTATAATTATAAAAATTATATACTAAAATTAAAATAATTAGTAACAAAATTTAATAGTATAGGATTCATAGTACAGATAACATAATATATATATATAATGAAAGAAAAAGTGAAGAACTGTTATAATTTTATCAAAAATTAATAAAGGATAATATTGTCAATGTAGCGTCCACCCCTCATATGCTCTATCCATCTTTTCTTGCATCCTCCTAATTTGGGAGGATGCAAATCGATGGACTAGAGTAGATGGACAATCCCTCCTTTTCATCCATCCTTCCTGAAACTTTTTGAACCAAATAGTGGATAAATGCCATCCATCCATCCAACCCCTTTCATCCTCCCTATCATGACTCCAACCAAACATAGAATAAGAGTTGAATTTCTACATCTCTTTTCCGAGCAAGTCCAACAAATTACTTTCTTCGACACAGAATATCCAGCCTACAGCAGACCTCATTGTGCTTTCATATTCGAGTATCAGATTCAACATTTCTTTCTAATCCCTCTCATTTAACATCACAGAAAATCTCCTCTTTTTCAGAAGTCCATTGTTTTTCAATTCCATTTTTTGATATTCAACTTTCTAAGTTACGAGATAAAGTTGGAAATATTGATTAACATGGTCATCTTAGTCATCAACCAAGAACAAGTGAGGCCTTGAATGATACTGCATTAAACGTCCTGAACCAAATTTCAGTGCTTATGAGAGGACGGTTAAATGATTTGAACAATAATGCTAAAAAAGGCGATGGTGCAAGACAATGTTTTCCTACTCTTGAAGAGACAAAACAATAAGCATAAGCAGAGGATTGATATGTAAGCTTCATGCAAAATGTGTGAAGAAAGCAGCTCAACTTGAGAGATGCACACTCAAATACGCAAAATGCACAAAACAATTCCATGATAGAATTATCTGCATTATTTAAATTTTGGGCTCAATATTGCACAAACACCAAGCAGAAACAAATGAACAACCCACCTCTTCTCCAATAAAGATTAACTTATACTCCTTTTCTTTCTTTTTTGGTGGCAGATAGATTTTTAAATTGTAATTCCTCTTTCTTTCCCTCTATGTTTGTGGAAGAAATGTACAATACATTAGAAATGAAAAAGGTAGAAAGGCACCCCCTTTTCCATCACCAAAGAAATTTAAAATGATGTCCTCTTTTATATCAATACAGGTATAGAATTTTCAGTTGTCCATATACTAAACCAAAACCACATAAAGAAAATGTTTCAAGATGCACCAGACAGAGCCAGTAGGACTGGTGCTACCAAGCGATTGTCTCATCATCATAGTGGCATGCATGCTACTAAGCTATTATCTTCTTATGTATTTATACAATTACTAGAATTTTTTCCTGAGCAAAATGGTGGCTAGGCGCCTCAAAATAGCACTACCAGACTATCAGATTGAAGAAGTTCTGAATACATTAATTATGATATGGCATCATGTACTAGTGATGCTTCAGCTATGATTTCATAAAAATTTAGTTAATCGTTGGTATAAATCGAGTGAAACCAGAGTATGACAGTGAGGAATTATTCCAATAGGTGTCATTTATTGGATAATACTGATCAAGCCATACATCTTTCTATACATGAAAGGCGAGTTTAGAGCTCCCCTTTTGCAACACAAGTTGCTACTTTAAGAGCTCTAAGCTCCCCTTCGTTGGGGCAGTGCTCAAGCAAAAAAAAAGAAACAATCACAAAGAAGGATGGGGGCAAACGTGGGCGTATTTTGGGGCTCTGAACTACTTAACTTTCCTTTGTCAAATCCACCCCCTCAAAAAAAAAAATCCCATCACCCATCACGTCCCATCTGAACTCCCCTTTGTCAAACCAAAAAAAAAAAAAACACTCCATCACCCATCACATCCCATCTCCATCACTTCTACAAAAAAAAAAAAAAAAAATCACACCATCACATCCCATCACGTCACATCAAGATGTGGAGATTGCCTAGAGGAATATAAGTAGATCAGAGAATGAACGGCCATTATCGAATCTCATGCATTAGCAACGATAGAGAGAGAGAGGGACTGCGTATGGTGAAGTGCATGAGGGAGCAAAATTGAGAGAGAGTAGTGGGAGTAAGAGGAGTACAATAGACAGTGTTTGGACGGTGATGCCATCAAATCTAACAAAAAAAAAAAAGAGACGAAAGTGTTTATTGGTTTTTTCCTTCATTTCCATTTTAGTGCACTATTCTCGAACTTATATTTTTTGTTTTCAAACAAATTTTTAAAAATTATATGGCCATTTTTTTGATAAGTTATGTGATCATTTTTTTTAAATAATTATGCAGTCATACAAAGATTAGCATCTGGTTTGCGCCTTTATTTCTTTGCATGGAGCCTAGCCGGGTAGATTGTGCTGAGTACAAGGCTCTTAAAAAAGATAAATTTGCATAATATTCATACTCCATAGGATTAATTAGACTTAGCTGTGGGACAAGTTTCAAAGTCCTTTTTTAAAAATAGAGAAGATAGTCGTAAAATGAAAGTAGGACCCATGCAATGCACCAATGAACGGATTGACCTTAGGGACCGCCAACCTTTCCTAAGTCCACCTACTTTTCTCTCTCCATCTCTTCTTCTTGGACTTCTCACAGCCCTCTCCATCTCTTCTCCATAATCCCAAGAAGAATTAATAATCATGTAAATTTCTTGAACCAAATCATATATTATATGTTCTTTACTTGACAAAATAAATTTCACAATATTTATGTTATTTTCTTCATACTTTATACAACCCCGCTGCATAGCGCGGTCCCATACTAGTGTGAACTATAAGTGAAAAAAATTGCTTAGGCACAAACCCCTTTACATGTAGGTTCTTTTGCACATAATGCAATAAAGAGGTCCTTCTGTAACAATGAAAAGGTGTAAAACAAAAGCAGAACAAGTTCTAGCTCATTGAGATCAATTATACTACATATACTTTTCTTAAAACCAAAACCAAGTAGGAACTGATCATATATCTTTATATAAACATGTTTTAGGAAAATAAACAATCACATACAGACTTTGTAGGCGTACTCACTAAAATGTATAATCAGAGGCTAACATGGTTCGCCATAAAATGGGTGAGAAACCAACCCTTCCCTCTAACAT
Organism: Elaeis guineensis; assembly: GCF_000442705.2. Lineage (NCBI taxonomy): Eukaryota > Viridiplantae > Streptophyta > Magnoliopsida > Arecales > Arecaceae > Elaeis > Elaeis guineensis. The sequence goes on from NC_026003.2 coordinate 122,388,310, forward strand.
TAAATAATTCAAAGTCTCAAACATAACATACCTTTTATAACATGCATCAGACAATAAGATCCGGCACATCCATTATAGTAATAAAACATAGGTGCTCATGGATGCCTGTACTCTAACAAGATAAATGGAAATTTATCATTAAATGAGAAGTTTCATGAGGTATATTTGCTTCTTTTTTCATGCATACCTTGAGTTCAAACCTAAAATCGCGACGTTTTGTTTCCTATTTCTCAGACAATGAGGAGCTAACCCTAGATAGTAAAATCATAAGTAGTCCTAACAGAAGAACATTTATCGGATAAAAAAAGAAGAATATTGTTTACAAAATGAAATGATGAAAAGTAAATCAAAAGCTGATGCTTGTTTGTTATACCTGCAGCTCAGGATATATAGCTAATTCAAACTTCAGAGGCCTTGTGGGATTACGGGAATCACAAGGTAAAACCACGGCCCAACTGTAAAATAAATGCAATTATGATCAGCATGTATGTTGAGCCTTTCAACAGGTGCAAAAAATTCAAATAAAATGTAAACGGTAACTTAAAATAGTCTGAAATCTAGATAGCTGTCTACAATTTTTTAATTAAAAATAAATCACATTCAAACAGGAAACTTAAAATATAAAATTGAAATATGTACAAACATTTTTCTTGACATCAACTGTGGTGCAAGTGCTTCCAAAAAGCCCGGCCCATAATGCTCTCTCAGCCAGCCAGAGAAAAGGCATATTCGGCTCTGAACACAAGATACCGCATATAATGTACAAACAGCATACAACAAGAGAATGAATCATCTAGTACACCTGGGTTAAAAGTCAAAAACCCTCTGGCAAGCATACCTCAATGGCACGGACAACATTGCAGTGCCCCTTCTCTCTAGCCAAATCAAGTGCCCTGTGACAATCATCATTCATGATGAAAGGATTTGCTGAAAAAAGGTTAAGCAGGGAATCAGTATTCACAAAGAATCTGCAGATAGTGCAAATTTACAATGGAAAAATTTAAACAAAATGTTACCTTCATGAGAGAGAAGTAAATGAACAGTCTGCTCGAGGCCTTTTTTTGCAGCATGATGCAGTGGCGTTCCTGCATGACACCCTGCAGTGCAAAAAGGAAGCACAAGACTTTTACGATCCAGCCCCATGACAAATGATCAACTGTTCCATAACTAAACATTCATATATAAGTAAAAAGTTTTGCTGATCTAAACCACCATATAAACTCTTAAAATAGTAAGGTGTCAGTGTCAGAACCTATCTACTAGCAGCCTGGCTTAATGCCTTGACATGCAAAGTTCAAATCAAAAACTCCATAAAGTGGATCTTTAGCTTTCCTAAAGTCAATAGATTAGATTTCTGGCATAATGCTTTCACATAATTAAAGCATAGACAACATATAGAGCAAGCACCTAAGTACATATGTAATATTGACATAGAAAACAATAAACCTTAGGCACGGTTATGTTGAACCTCAAGGTTCAAATATGCATGATCAGAATAGAAGGTTCAAATATCCACTCAAACACCATCTAGCTGTGCATTTTTCTGGATTCGACTAAACACTTCATATGCTTTCATCCCCTATGCTTCTTATTAAACAACTAAACTCCAAACAAAGCAACTTAGGTTAAGTCCAGACTAAATTCCAACATCCTCCTTCAATTCAGATGATCAATTCCATCATACACTAATACTAACAGGGCTATTTTCATCATATAATACTGTCTCATGAAAGAATCTGTGCCATCCATGCTTCTGAATACTTCAGAAACTTCTTTTAACAGCTGTACACCTCTGATATAACTTGAATGATGTGCAACCAAAATTTTGACTTGACCTTGCGTCTTGTTCCTCAGCTCATCATGATCATGTGCACTAAATCTTCTAGTGTCTCTCATGTTGAAACCACTTTGGATGCATGCATCTTCATGTAAAGAGGTTTTTCAATCACAACATATTGACCTTCTCCAATAGGCCCCTTGATCTTATCAACCAAGCTGTCTTGCACTATCTATACCACCTATTCCCAGTCTTAACACATACATTAGTTATAGAATCACATTCATCATCGGCAAGAAAAATATAAGGATAAAATGCATCTTCTCATAATGACTAAATGATTCACATGCACAACTGCAGCGGTCACCATTTTCATGAACCAATTTGGCTTCTTTTCTTCCTCCCTGGATCTCATCATTCATCTTCGCCAGATATTTTCAGGCTTTTTGCTGTTTCACCCTTGAGATCTTGTCGACAACCTCGTCCAGTGCTTCGTAGATCTAGGACCAGGCTACTTTGTCCTTCCAGTCTTATTGCAGCACTTTCTATGGTCAAGAGAGCATTGGCACTCTAGCTCATGGACCATCTCAGCAATAGCCATTCTCCACCAGATCCACTAGCTCCTCAGATCTAAGCAGGCATATCACATCTTGATGCTTCATTGTGCAGGAGTTTCTTGTATTGCACTTTGGCAGTTGCCCCCACACCATTCAATTCATCATGATAAACTGCATTTGATATCCAATTGGTGTGTTTGACTTCACTCAACTTATCAGGCATCACTCGATCAATCTATCGTCATTGTTGTGCTGGCTGGCCCCTGGAATCTGACCAGTGGTTGAACCCACAAGTTTAAATATGCATGCAGAAAATAGGAGGGAGAGAGATAAAACACACACTTCAAAAGAAAAAAAATTCCCCTCTAGCCATGTTTGGTTATATCAATACATGTATATCTAACAGTCAACACAGCAGGCCAAGGTTTTCCCACTCAAACATGAACACCATCCAGCCATGCACCTTAGATTCATCTAAAACACTTTCATGCTATATACTAAATCGTTATTGTTCTTTAACTTATGTTGGTACTCAACAAAATCCTTGAACTCACCAGATGTTAAACCTTATCCCAACAACCAAACATCAACCCAATTACACGGACACCTTAGACACCAAGCACACTTAATGGGAAATAATTTATTTTCTTACTTTCCAACCATGAGGACCATAGAATATCAATCGTTTTTGTCTTGCACTTACAAAACAATACAAATAGCTTCCATCACTAATTCGCCTCAATGAATTTCCAAAAGTTGTAAAAATCTAAGCAACATGTTCAACATCTCGCACCAATGTTGGACTGAAAAAGGGTTTCAAGGCAAAATGATTCACAAGCATTCAACTATTTCCTCTACACAACAATAATGAATCCGATGCTTGTATACCCCTTCTTCTTGAAGTAGTCAATCCATCAACCCAAAAGTAAATGGCCATAGAATCATAAAGTGAGAACGAGAATAAGCCTCTTACCAGGCCGGTAAGCATTCACATTGGCGCCCATCTCGATCAGCACTTTTGCAACATGCAAGAGATCATGCCTCATGCATGCAAGGATCAACGGGGTCTTCCCTTCTTTGTCCATCCACTGCAAAAATGGTTCCACCATCCAATCCAGAACTAACTCCCCCCATAATTCCAAAAATATCAAAGAATCCAACATCCAAGTCCTACAGTAGAAGAGACGAAAAGGCTTACCTCCAATCCGGCACCTTGGTTGCGAAGAGCCCTGATCCCTTCAATGTTGCCATAATTGACCTGCTGGTAGAGCAACTCATCCTTGGATTGCTGTGCTCCCATCAAGAATTTTCCTCGCGAACCTTAATTACACGCCAAAAAAAGAGAGAAACCCCAGGAGTGGGCGCTTCCAACGCTATCAGTGGCAAAAGAACCGCTCCAAAATCCCTTATTTAGATCTTGCCGCCCTTCCAAGATTCAGCAAATTGGACCGTCCGCTGGGGTTTACGTTAAGGAATCAGAAGCCAAAGTTCCTCGAAGCTTCGAAAGATTCGAACTTTCTTCGAGAGATCCTCTCTGCTTGCAAGAGCGCACCGCAGTCTCAAAACTGGAACATTTTTCCGCGTAAAAATTGAAAAAAAAATCAACAGATCCGTCCCTCGCTAGGGATTCGGGAGGAATCAGAGCTCCGAAATTCGTCGCAACTTCGAAAGATTGTAGGCGATGGAGGACGCTGGGGAAGAAGAAACGGAGATATTGTTCCTTAGAGATGAAGCGATCGGGGTCTCCTCCCCAAACGCGAGTCCCACGGTGCAATAAATCTATTCTTATGACTTTTCTTTTTTTATGTTCCCTTCGACGAGATAATTCCGTAAATTATTATTTGTTTATTAGTCGGCCAGGAAGAAACGCGTTCTTTTTGGTGTATTATATTTTTATGGACTCGCCGCGTTGATGCGACCAGGGAGTTGGGTTCCGAAATGAGGCAGGCCCGGCCCATGACAAAATTGACCGGAAATTCGGTTCCCACCTGTAGGGCTGGAACTAGACTCAGATCGATCCAAAATCTATTAGATCAGATTAACTTCGGATTGAATTTCAAACTTAATTCAAACTAATTTAGATCAGATTTAGATCTAAATATAGGGTCCATCTATCTTTCGGATTGGACTCGAGCTTTCAGGCTCGAGCCCCGTCCGAGTTCAGGTCCAAATGTCTAAATACCATGTCCACCAGACCGTAGGGCTGGAATTGGGCTTGGGCCGACCCGAGGCCTGTCGGGTCGAGCTGATTTCTGGTCGGACTTTAGACTCAGTCCAAAACAGTTCAGGTCAGATTTTGATTTAAATATAAGGGCCGTTTATCTTTCGAATCGGGCTCGGGCTTATCTTTGGCCTGGGCCCGAATGCCTAAATACCTCCTCCATTAGGCCACCATCGCTGATCTGACTGCCCCTCTTACTCCGTTGTCTCGGACCCTACACCTCTCCTTGTCCATTGCCTAGACTACAGCTCCTCCTTCGACGACACCGCCGCCATCTCATCCACCATCGACTCTGCCTCCCACATCACCCTCCCCTCCCTCCAATCCCCCACCTCCTTCGCCTGCCTGTCCTCCCCACCCCGATAGAGCACCCATCACCGTCGCCGCCATTGCAGGACCCTCTCTTTTCTACTCCGCCTCCGCTGTCGAGATCTCCATATACGACCTCGCCTCCCTCCACCGCCTCGACTTCTTTCCCACTACCCTTACCGTCGGCTCAGTCAAGTCCATCGCCTTCTCCCCTGACGGTCACACCTTCACCACCCCCAAGACGGTCGCATCTACACTTGGAAGCGCTCTGACCGCTACCACCTCCTTGCCTCCCTCCATACTGCCATCGACCGCCTTCACCGCCTCCCTCTCCCCTCCAACTATATCACCGTCCGCTACCACAAGAAGCTCCTTTGGATCCAACATGCCGACACCGTCTCCACCGTCACTGCCTCTGGCGGCCTCCTCTAATTCGTCTCCTGGGATAAAACCCTCAAAATCTGGCACACCTCCAACCTCCGCTGCATCGAATCCGTGGCGGTGCATGAGGATGCCGTGAACGCCGTTGTCATCGCCGGCGTCGGTGGGGGAGAAGGGATGGCACGGGCTGGTGGCGACCTAGAAGCTTGCCTTGATCGAGCTCGGGTTAGCCCAATAGGGCTTGGGCCCTTTTTTTTTCTAAAATATTCGGACCTAAACCCGATCCGAAGCCTGAAAATTTTCTCAGACCGAGTTTGGATAGAGGTATAGTCCAGCCCAGCCCGGCCCACTTTCAGTCCTACCAGACCACCACTGCTAACCCGACCCCCCTCTTACTCCGTCGCCTCGGACCCTACATCTCTCCTTGTCCACCGCCCCTGACCACAGCTCCTCCGACGGCATTGCCGCCACCTCCTCCACCATCGACTCCGCCTCCCACATCACCCTCCCCTCCCTCCAATCCCTCGCCTCCTCCCTTCCAGACTCCCCTCCATTTTCGCCTCCTTCGCCTGCCTCTCCTTCCTCCCCACCCCTGATGAAGCACCCACCACCATCGCGATTGCAGGACCCTCCCTCTTCTACTCCACCTCCACTATTGAGATCTCCATATACGACCTTGCCTCCCTCCACCGCCTCAACTTCTTCTCGGTTGCCCCTGCCGCCAGCTCCATCAAGTCCGTCACCTTCTCCACTGACAGACGTGCCTTCACCGCCCACCAGGACGATCGCATCCGCATCTGAAAGTGCTCCAGCCGCTACCACCTTCTTGCCTCCCTCCCTGTTGCCGCTAACTACCTCCACCGCCTCCCCCTCCCCTTCAACTATATCACCGTCCGCCGCCACAAGAAGCTCCTCTGGATCTAACATGCCGATGTCGTCTTCGCCGTCACTGCTTCCGACGGCCTCCTCTACTCCATCTCCTAGGATAAAACCCTTAAAATCTGGCGTACCTCTAACCTCTGCTGCATCGAATCTGTGGCGGCGCATGAGAACGCTGTGAACGTCGTCATCGTCGCCGGCGATGAGACGGTCTTTACGAGGTCGGCAAATTGGAGCATTAGGGTATGGGGGCGGTCGATCGGGAGAAGGGACGGCATGGGCTGGTGGCGACTTAAGAGCTTACCTTGATTGGGCTTGGATTGGCCCAATCGGGCCCGGACCTCTTTTTTCTATAAAATATTCAGATCTAAATCCGGTTTGAAGCCCAAAATATTTTCTCGGACGGGCTTGGGTAGGGGTATAGCCCGGCCCACTTCCAGCCCGACCCCTCTTTCCTGTTGGGTCATGCCTCCTTCCCCCCTCTATCGAAGCGCCAGCAAAAAGAAACCCTAGAAACCGGGGCGGCGTTGGCGGCAGCGAAGATGGTGTGCATCCGTCAGGCGACGGTGGAGGATCTGCTGGCGATGCAGGCGTGCAACCTGCTCTGCCTCCCAGAGAACTACCAGATGAAGTACTATCTGTATCACATCCTGTCGTGGCCGCAGCTCCTCTTCGTCGCCGAGGACTACGGCGGCAAGATCGTGGGCTACGTCCTGGCCAAGATGGAGGAGGATGCCTCGGAGCCATGCCATGGCCACATCACCTCCCTCGCCGTCCTCCGCACCCACCGCAAGCTCGGCCTCGCCACCAAGCTCATGACCGCCGCCCAGAACGCCATGGAGTCCGTCTTCGGCGCGGAGTACGTCTCCCTCCACGTCCGTCGCAGCAACCGCGCCGCCATCAACCTCTACACCTCCACCCTCGGATATAAGATCCACGACGTCGAGGCCAAATACTACGCCGACGGCGAAGACGCCTACGACATGCGGAAGCAGCTCAAGGGCCGCCCCGCTCCCCATCATCACGGTCATGGCCACCACCACGCTGGCGGTGCCTGCTGCTCCGGGGATGCCGGGAAGCCGGTGGAGGCTGATACTGGTACTGGCGCTTCTGCCTCTGCCTCTGCTCCTGCTAATGCGGGAGAGCGAAGGGCTGGTGGCGTCTAATCGAGGTAATTTCGTGGATCTTGGTGCCCGGAGTTACGGTTCTCTTCTCCTTGCTGAATTGCTGTTAGTTGTCTTGTTTTCCTTGTATACTGGAATAGCTGCAAGTTCTTGTTAGTATGTTCTTGATTTGGAGTTGATTCTTGGATGACTGAACCAGGAAGAAAAGAACAGTTTCTGAAAATTTAAGATGGTCCTGTATCCGATTATTATGTATATGATTATGTTTTGTGCGAGAAGAAACTAAATGCTTGAAGTTGGGTCTGGATGTTATCTTGTTTTTTTTTTTTTTTTTTTGATATTTGGAGAATGGTTGTTTGCCAATGATTTGAGCATGCTAGTACTTGTCTGTTTTCTCTGGGCGTTGATGTTCATTAGGCTTCATGTGTTTTTCTGTACTGGACGGTTATTCTTCTTGCACTTGTTGAGTCAGGGACCAATACAATGCTGGTTGCTATTTGTTTGTTTGGACGAAGACTGCCAAAATTCCATTGATGTTGGATTTTTCATGGCAACCACTTTACCTAGGTAACACACGTTTGAAAAGGATTGCATTATGGATCATTGAGAGATCATAGGTACTTGAAACTAGTATACCTCAAAAATTTTGAGCGAGAATAAGCATGATCTACATAATTTGTCTCATCATCGAGAAATCAAACATGTGAGGCAGTAGTGTCAAAAAAAAATTGGAACTGGCGATGGTCATTTTTAACAAATTAATTTGTTTCTATGTTATTGATTGACCGTCTGAGTGGTTTTCTTTCTCAGTGGTTTTTGGAAAGATTTATGAAGAATGAAAGAAACATAAATACCATTTTAAATAGTTTACAATTTACATTGTCAAATAGATTGTAGTTCATGCTACCTCCTTTGTGTAAAATGAGATCTAATCCTGTCCCAATCATTGGTCATTCATGAAATGGAATAATACTCCACATTGATTCAAATTCCTTTCAAAAAATAATTTGGAATTATTTGGCTTGTAATAATTGATTTGTTCATGGGACCATTTATAGCATGGGAGGTGAGGTACACTCATGTCATTGGATTAGTGTAAGCTGGTCCTAACAATCAGATTGTATGTATGCTACCTGTCACCATTCGATGGGGGTTATCTTCTTAAACATGTCTTAGCTCATTCTCAATAGGGCTGGGCTGGCCCACACCCTTGCCTAAACTTGGTGTGAAAATTTTTTCAAGCATCGGGCTGGGCATAAGATTGAGTTTTTTTTCCCAAATTCCTGATGACCCAACTCTAGGACCAACCTGAATCCCAACGAGCCTGAATTGCATAAGTCTCAAAAGGTTGGACCCGATTTTGTTGGTTCAATTGGCCTAAAATGATGGGCTTGACCCAAAAGACTCCTAGCAAAAGATCTTAATAATGAATTTTGGTGAGGATCAGGTTGGATTTTGGGCTCAACCACAGGCCAAAAAGTGAGGCTCGAGCTTTCAGCTAAGCTAGGGCCGAGGCCAAATCAACACAAGCCCGGGCCAAAACCTATTTGAACTTCATTTTTAGGCCCAAATCAACCTGAACAATCTCAGGCTTGGTCCAAAACACGACCTGAGCTAGCCCAACCCAACAAGCCTCGTGCCAACCTTGGCCTATTTCAAGCATTAATTTTTGAGCTTTAGATCATACAAAAAACTATCTTTCATTGTTAAATGGATGTGGTCCTTGATCATCATATTATTCATGAAGTAGATGCATATGGTTAGATCATTAAGACTCTTTACCTCTAATTTTGAGATCATATTTTAATTTTCGTTGCTTATTTATTCATGGGAGCAACTTTGGCCATCATATGATCAAAATCCTTATAGTTTAAGAATCTTAAGTTGTTTATGACTATTTTATAATGTAATTGTCTACTAGGGGAAATTTCAAAAAAGAAATAATGAAGGAGAGATGATGAAAGTTATTTTTAAATAGTCCCACTTTTTCTAGTTCCACACTTTTCAGAAATAATGTGTTAGGTTGTTCCGCTCCTAATGATGGCTTCTCCACTTTGAGGGAGAGAAGTGCCCTCAAGAACAACGAGATAGAAGAAAAAATTATGTTATTGTTGGTAATTAATGCAGAAACATGAGAAATTATAACTCTAGTTGCTACTTATATTAGCAAGATCCTTTGAACCTATCCATGAATGCATCTACATTCGTTTCTTTCTAAAAAGATAAAAAAAATTTATAAACAAGAAAAAAGAATCATCCTTGTAAGTTGTCAGGATTTGATTATATCTGTCATCCTTTTAAATCTGTCTATATTTGATGATATTAACCATTTTTTATCATATCTTCAAGATTTTATAATCTGTCAGGATTTGATCTTTTCAAATATGTCTAGATTTGATGATATCAGCCATATTTGATAATATCTTCAAGATTTATTTTACCAACTTGTACCAATCTTCTAAATTAGTTTAAATCCAAGTCTGATGTCAAATCCCTTTGCTTTCTTGGTCAGCCTTTGACGTGTATCTGTGGTACAGTACCGTCGGATATTGTATAAGTTGTAACAGTCCCTCCTTCAATTTCACCTTGTCCCCAAGGTGCAATGTGAGGAAATAAAAAATGCCAAGCGATCATGGTCTTCCCATGTGGCTTCTTCACGAGTTCTATCACTCCAACTGACACAACTAATAACGCCCAGCTCTAGAAGTTGTTTCGAGGTTTCATGTTAGGTTGCCTATGGTGATGGCTCTACTTTGGTATATCATGCAGCTCTATTACTTGTATTGTTCTCTGTTTCTTTGCATTCTCAGCTTGCTGGTATCCCTCGTGAAGTTTTCTCTTCGCTGCCTCTAACTTGGTCCGAACCAATGCCTTTTCAGAATATTTTGACTTATCTTGTGGAATCATTGGTGGCTTCCTCTGTATAGTAGAAAGATCTTATTGTTTAGCTTTCATCTCATCATCAGTTTTTTGCTCAGAAGGTAGCTTTGTTGGTCTCCCAAGCCCAAAGTACTGACCGGCTTGCTTTCTTTTCTTAGAACACCATGAGACTTAGTTTGGAGAGCAGAGACTTCCTGTGGCTTTGTTTGTCTCACCATTGGTTCTTGTTTCCTCATTTGCCCCCTATCTTCATTAACAATGGGCTAGCGTGGAGGTTGTTGCTTCCTTACTGGTTCATGGTTCATTGGATGCCTCTTTCTATTTTTTCAGTTCTTGTCAAACTCTCCATTATTTCTCAAATTTTCGTTGTCATCCAGTCCATCGAAAAACTTAGATAATTAGATGCAAGTGGTCTGCATAGTTAATGAAGCTCCCTCATTCAATGGAGGCAATGGGAATCCTTCCTCCTTATCTGCGACAGAAAGATTGACAGAGGTTGGGGAATTATCTGCAATGGCGGCTGTCGCACTGACCTACTCATCATCCAAAACTTTCTGACCATCAATGAGGGTACGCACAAGATGGCGAATTTGCTTTGAATTATGTTTCCGCAGACCATTAACAGTCCTTTCAATTTTAGTTACCTTCAAAGTCTCTACAGAAAGCACCATCAGCTGTAGCCTCCTCAACGAGTTAAACAAGATACTATCGGATTGATCATGCTTAGTGGCAAGAATCTCCTCAATTCTCAAAACCTCTTTAAACATTTGGCTTTCCTTCTCGATCTCCTTGGTTAATGCCTTGGCCTCATTATAGTTGTAATTGCTGACAAGTCGATCCAAGTCTTCAGACGGTTCATTGCTACTGTCCACCTAGCACTCTTCGACATCTCTCTTGATGCTGTCATCACCCTCCTCTCTTCCCTCCATCGTCATTCGAGACTCGATGCGATCACACTCGAAGCACCACTGTAGGAGGCAAGTGTAGAGTTTCTCGTCAATCCTATTAAGAGGTCTATGGTGCTGCAACTCTTCAGGTGGAATCTTATCAGGAGGTTTGTGGTGAGCCGGAATGTTGGTGGCATGCGTCGGAGGTAAATCTTGGGCAAAATCAACTCATTTCTATTTGGGACCTATACTCGACTGGCCACCCCCATAGGAAAAAATGGTCAAGCCCAAAGGTGTATTATAAGAGGTGGTATAAGTCCCAAACATCATAGGCAGCACAGAAATATAGTTGCAGGGCTGATTGATACTAATTTGGGTAGCAAGGACTCCCAAAGTGTGATTTGGGCCTCCTAGAAGGCGATCGGTTGTAGACTGGCGAGCTGCTTGTCGTCCGATAGTATGATGATGTGAGTGAATCTCTCCAACGATCTCAACAGACAAGTTAGGATGGTTGGTTATTTAGGATACCACCGTAGCGGTTCCCCTCCCATATGGAGGCTGAGCACTCGTGAGGAGTTTACCTCACCTCCTTAGGTAAACACCAAAGGGGGTATGGTATTCTCAACTCATTGAACCCTACTTGTCTTGTTTCGGATTGAGGTGAAAGGATTTAGGGAATCCGGCACCATTATCTTATGTGGGAGCATCGGAATGTATTGATGAATAATGGTCTCCTCTTCTCTGGCTGGAAACTTTTCCTTGTAAAGGGTCTTTTTGATATGGTGCATGGATTTTGTTAGGGTTTGCATCGCTTTTGTCTGATTGATTTGGCTCACCATAAAAGCTTGGAACATCTTCTCGAGCGATGGCTACTCTGAGGGTTGATCACCATGATAAGTTACTTCTGTCGAGTCCTTGGCCGTCATAAAGGATTCGGTTGATGCGTTCATTGATGAAGATTGCCGGAGTTAGTATCCCGTCAATAGAACTAATTTTTTAGGATGTTCCACTCCTAACGATGGCTTCTCCTCTGTTTCGAGAGAAAAGTGCCTCAAAAAACAACAAGATAGAAGAGAGAAAAATTATGGTATTTAATACAGAAAAATGAGAAATTACAACTTCAACTTGCTGATGACCAGGCACCCCTATTTATATTAGCAAGATCCTTTGAACCTATCCATGAATACATCTATATTCGTTTCTTGCTAAAAGGTTAAGAGATTTTTATAAATAAAGAAAAGGAATCATTCTTGTAATCTGTCAAGATTTGATTATATTGGCTATCTTTCCAAATCTGCCTAGATTTGATAATATTAGTTATTTTTTATCATATCTTTAAGATTTTGTAATCTGCCAGGATTTGATCCTTCCAGATCTGTCTAGATTTAATGATATCAGCCATATTTGATCATATATTCAAGATTTATCTTCAAGATTTATTCGACTAACTTGTACCAGCCTTCTAAATTGGTTTAAATCCAAATCTGATGTCAAAATTCCTTTGCTCTCTTGGTCAGCCTTTGACATGTACCTGTGCTATAATACCATTGGATACCGTATAAGTTGTAACATAATGTAAGTTATTTAAAAAAATAAAAAAACAGAAATAGGATAACCAAACATATTTCTTGCATCGGATTCCATATTTCTGTTTTTAAAGAAAAAGAAACAGGAAAAAAATGATGCCAAATAGGCCTAAGTTTTAAATGCTAGAAATTATAAAGCTGGTTTTGGTTTTCAATTTAAAAGTTGTTAAGTTGAATTTGGATGAATAGAGTGCCTAACATCTGTTAGCCCATTTTGCTAGCTTGTGCATATCAGATAGGATTAAGTCATTTGTAAGACCATCCAATCTGTATCAAAAGCATGCCTAAAATTCAGAGAACCCAAAATTCAAAGCATGGTCCAAGTGGTTTCTTAGTTCTTGAAGAAAATTTAAATTGCATGCTTTCAACTACCTTCTTTAATAATTTTATCTACATTTACCTCTTCTATGAGCCTTTTTAAAATGAAAAATAACATAAAAAAGGTACAATGACCACTAGCCACGTTTAAAACACTGAACTATTACAAGTGCATCACATAGGTACGCATGCCATAGCAGGAGAAGGTTTGGCATGATTACATGGATTATGATGGTTAATTGCAGCGAAGGAGCCTATTTCTCTCACCCTCTCCCTCTCATAAGTACATGCTATCATTTATTCCTGCAAAAGGATTCTCCAAAATCTTTAATATATAAGTCTACTGGTGGAGCCTTAAATTTTTAGGACACAGTAACATCACCTTCCAGATTCTATATCCAGTGCAGCTTTCTTCTCTAAACTATAATGCCTGGTGGTATCTGTTTCATGATAGTTTAATGATTCCTCAAGCAATCTCTCAATCTCTTCAGGATGCTGTACCCATGGATGCAGTTTGAATTTTCTTAACCTATCTAGCTTTTCTGCCACTTCATCCATTGAAGGCCTTTCTTGTCCCCTAAAATTCAAGCATTGGTTTGCAAGCTCAGCAACTTCTTGAATCACATCCATGTCCTCTTCATTCTTAATTTGACTGTCCAGAAGCTGTAGAAGTTGATTCTCCTTCATGGCAGATATGAAAGTTGATGCTAGGCTTTTCTCATCTTCAGATCCTTCAAAATAAAGTGCCTTCTTGCCAGTAAGGAGCTCTAGAAGCACAACACCAAAGCTGTAAACATCGCTTTTATCTGTTAGATGGTATGTCTGTAGGACCTCGGGGTCTAAGTAACCGCAAGTACCTTGAACTAACGTAGCACATTGAGTTTCATCCATTGGAACTAGCATTGAAGCTCCAAAATCAGACACCTTTGCTGTGTAATTGTCATCTAAAAGTATGTTGGAAGGCTTCACATCTCCATGAATGATTGGAGGGGAAGCTGATGAATGTAAATATGCAAGTGCCCCTGCCGACTCTGAAGCAACCTTTAGACGCAGATCCAAGGAAATGGGGACTCTGTGGCTCTTTTCGTGGATTAACTGGAATAGAGTCCCATTGGAGACGAATTCATAAACTAACATGGGGACTTCGACCTCCAAGCAACATCCCAGGAGCTTAACCACATTCTTGTGGTTGATCTGGGAAAGAATAATCATCTCCTTTCCAAATTCCTTCTTCAGCCTCTCGTCAATCATCTTTGATTTTTTTATGGCAACCGTACGGTTATCTGTCAAAATTCCTTTATAAACAGTTCCATAGCCTCCATGCCCTAGGACACTGCTTTTGTCAAACTTGTTTGTTGCCTGTTCTAATTCTTCTTTTGTAAAAATCTTAAACGCAAGGCCTTGGTTTGACCTGATCTCATGAAGCAATTGCCAACCTCCATTTTGCTGAAAATATCTCTTTTTAACCCTCATAAGCATTCTTCTTTCATGGACCATATAAATGCAAAGGCAAAAGGATAATAGAATGACTAGGCTGATGCTAATGCCTGCGTATACACAAGCAGACATTGTAAGTAGATGGAGGAAAAAAGTTACATAAATAGATCAGATGTAAGTAGAAGCATGAATTCATGAAATGTTTTGTTGTAATACTTTTTAATAATTTTGTGATGGTTACAACATTTTAGAAGTGACATTTGTACCAAAGAAGCTTGTGTTCCTTGTCAAACTAAATCAGTAGAAAATAGGATTTCTTTGCAAGTTTTTGAATACTAGTTCTGAAAAATCGAAAAGACATCATTCTTCTGATTTTATAAGTGCATTTATTCAAATCCTAGATATGCAGCAATTTTAGTTACTGGTTGTACCAATCATTGATTGAGGGTGGAAAACTGAATGTTAAAAATACTAAATAAAGAGACCTAAAAATAAAAATAATTAATTGTTCCTAGAAATGATGGTCCTTTCATATGAAGCTATCAGTGTTCAACTTTGTATCACACTGACAATCCCCTCAACGGGTAAAATTGGCCTGAATTTCAGACAGCTGAATAAGATTTATGTTTCAGACTTGTGAGGCCATATAAATTTCTCCACACAGGTGCTTGCTGGTGACTTGATGTGAGTTATGTTTGCCAAGATATGATTATTTGCATCTGTTAGTATAGAAGGAAACAGGACCCTTGCATTTATTTATGATGTTAATATCTGATAATCAAACTTTAAAATTTTCTTATGGAATGTAGAAGGTGGAGTCCAAAATTACTAGAGATGGTGAGATTACAGGTGGTGGAAAGGCCAAAATTGTATTAGTACCTGATTGAAATTACAGGGAATAAGTAGATTTAAATCACCTTTTCAGGCAGCAAAGATGTTGCTTGGTTTTGTGAAGGGTAAAGCCTTGGTCCTCTGGGTAAGCTAAAGTACAATTAGGGCGGGGTAGGCACTATTGAGAAAGTCTGTCTTCGCGAGGTGGAAACCTGCTAGAAAACAGAGGTACGAGGATAGTGCTAATGAAGCCATATTTTTGCAGGAAGTTTATTATCACATAGTTGTGAACTGGATAAAATAAAAAAAATGAAATGGTATACTTAGTGGCATAATACTTTCAGGAACCTGAAGATCTTTAAGACTTTGGTGACCAGATTTTTTTTTCTTACCTGGCAAGAAACCAAAATAACTGATTGACTGGTAACCAGAGTAAGCACCTAAATTTATTACATAAAGAGATACCTTAATATGCTATATATTTGATTTACGTAGATATCTGTTGAAGCAAGCGAGCAAAAATAATTTTCTGTGCAGATGGGTCAGAAGATGAGTTTGATTTTTGTGGTAGATAACAGATAATGCATGAACTCCTTCGGCTGTAATGATTTTTTTTTTCCATATCAGCATATCAGTATGCAAGTACTGTCATTATAAAATAATGACAGTGGCTTGAAACCTTCATGGATTGATAAGGTAGAATATATTACTATAGAACTACAAAAAAGTTTGATGTTTACATTCATCATGGTAACATCAGAATGGTCTACCGCACAGCTGCACAGAAAATTTGGTGCATGGTGGGAGTTTTGTGGTGTGAATCTGGATTATTAGCAGCCGTCCCTGTCGACACCACAGAGAAGACCACACAGAAACCAATGCCGGCCAGAAGTAAGGCAACAGAGAATTCAGATTGAGGTTAATTTTAATTTATAATACAGAATGTCGAGGGTAAGTTCTAATTAATGCTTAGTGGTGCTTTTCACAAAAAAATAAAATAAAATAAAAGACCACCTAGTTTTGACTTAGGATAAAAATGAGTGAGGTTACTTGGTGGCAATGAATCTGCAAAATCTAATGGGTTCGAATTTCAAATATATTATAATTCCTGACAAAAGATCAATGAAACAGCATATTGGATGGCGACCACACTAAAGAAGTCCTTTCGTTGCATATTGAAATCTCTAAACATTTGAAAATTATTTTGGATAAAGAAGTCTTTTAGTTTGCTGTAGATCGAACTTAAGGAATTATCAAGATGTCTGCTGAAGGGAGCACAATTACCTTCTGGCAGGTCGATTGTGTAGAGAGTAAGTTTTGAGTTGTGTGGGAGATGAGTGATGGACTCGTGTCAATATATTAGGTTACTAGTACCCGCAAGCAACAGTCCATCAGGATACTTAGCTATGTCAGATGAACATCAGAATGATCTACTGCAGAGCTGCGCGAGGAAATTTTTGTGCATCGACACCCTGGCGCCAGTTTTGGATCCTTGGGCAGGCGATGGAGTCTCTCAAGTTTGTTTGACTCAATCATACCAAACCAATCTTGAATTACGTGCCTCTACTCCTACGGTTTTTTTTTTTTTGGTAAAACTACTCCCACGGTTTTGAGCGCGATGTGCGGCCACAGCGCTACGTTTATGCATTTTTATTCCCTCTCTCTTTCTCTTTTTAAGAAAAGTTCATGGCTGAAAGATCTAATCATCTTTTATTGAGGATACAAAAGATGCACCTGAAGGTGGGGTGAGGGAAGGAGAGGCCAGAAAAGAAAAAGGAGAATGAAAAGCGGAAGAAGAATAGAGAGGGTGCAATTACTGTTTGTTTCATGGTATAGAAGAGGAAATAATTACCTATTACAAGCTTCACTGTCAGGGAAAGTTTGTTGTTTGGGTAGCAAGTTCCACCATTTTGAGGGTTGCCGTGTGTGCCTGGTGGGCATGAACAGGAAAAATTCCCTGGCGTGTTCGTGCACGTGGCAGACTCGGAGCATGTCCTCGGATCATCGCACTCGTTAATGTCTGCCATACCATATTTCACGGGGTGGGAGCAGGTAATCAGTTGCTGAGAAAGGATATTAAGCTACTGCATGAGAGAGAGAGAGAAGGGGAAGGAAAGAGCGAGCAGTACTCACAGACCTTGGCATCCATCGGCTCCGAGAACATAGGGATTTCCCCGGTAACCGCTTGAGCAGTTGCAGAGATACCCAGGGCCATTGGGGGATGCAACACAATGGCTATGATTACTGATACAAGCATAGGCCTTCTTGTTGCGTTGGGCTTCCTCGCATGTCTCGTCTCCTATGCGCCAGTCCAGCACCACGGGTGCTTTCCCCTCCGGCCATCGGTTCTTATAGTAGAAATCAAGCGTAGTGACGTAGGTCGACTGGAACTCGAACTGGTCCTCCTCGAGCAGAACCGCGAAGCTGCAAGGATTGAAACTCTGGACGCCGGAGTTGTCGAAATTGTCATCGAACGAGACGTTATAGTAGCTGAGGCCCGCGGGGATGGAAGTCTGGCAGCAGCCCATGCCAGAGCATGAACCGTCGGTTAGGCTCTTATTGTTTTGACACATCGACACGCACCCGCTCTGGTACCGGTTGTTTACGTTTGTAGGATCTCCAATGTAGGCCAGGGTCTGGCAGCCGATGGCAGTGAACTTGTTTCTTGTGTTGGACAACCTGTACGGCGTGTTTATGAAGTTCAGATGCCAGTCGAAATAGCTCAAATTTTTGTAGTTGCATTGCCAGGATATGGCATTGTATATGCGAGCTTGGCCTAAGGGCAGTGAGATGTTGATGACCTCGACGTTGAAGACAAAAGGCTTGTAGCCGCGGCCATCCTCGGTCTTGTTGCATGTGAGATTGAAGCCTTCCCTTGAACAGTGAGGGGGGCCGATGCCGAAAGGGTAGGGGATCTCAACGTCACCGCACACCCGTTGGCAGGCCGGCAGCTCCTCTGCAGCGGTCGTGAACAGCATCACTAGGGGCTGGCACATGAGCACCAGTTCACCAATATTGGTCATTCCTTTCTCTCCTCCTATAGTTCGTCTGATAGTGGACTCTCTTCTTCTGGACTCCATGAATCTGCCCTCCTTTTTCCTCACCTTTAATCAGGCCTTTCTATTTCCCACCCTTGCCTTCTCATCTTTAATCATTATAGAATGGGGGAAGGGAGAGAGTTGACCTGACACAAATCACCATGACTTCACACGTTTCTTTTCTTTCTTTTTTTTTTTCTTCCCCTCATTTCTTTTACTCTTCTTTTTTCCCCCCTCCCTCTGTGATACTGGGCTCTCTTCCGTTGGATTCCATGAATCTGCCCTCTTTTTTCCTCACCTTTAATCTAGCCACCCTCTCTTTTTGATAGACTGGATGGCGGCCTTCTCATCTTTACCTATTACAGCAGGGGAGAAGCCGGAGAGCTGACCTAGTAGAAGTCACCGTGACTTCGATTAGCCAATGAGTTTTTTTTTTTTAAAATTTTATAAGGATTAGCCGATGAGCTTCACGGAAGCATCCTGAAGACTATATCTTCTTCTTATTCACGCGTTTCGTTCTTTTTATTATTATCATTATTATTCCCTTTTTTTTTTTTTTTTCTCCTATTCTCCTCTCTCAGTCGACCCGCAGCATTATTACTTGTCTCTCTTTCCGGTACCCAGTTTTCTCCCGCACTTTTCCTGTCACGTGCTGCATGCTTTTTCTAGCCAGGATGAGGCGTCAATTCGCACGGCGGATTACACGCCACGCAACCCCGTGTATGTGACCAATTCCCTATCGCTTGCTATCCACCGTGCATAGAGTTCGGGATTTCACCAATTTCCGATTGCGTGCTATCCACCGTGCATATGCTCCAGAATTTGTCCGGTTCACTTGCACCTGGTGCATGTAATAATTTCTCGAGGATGAGGGATGGCGTTAAGGACCCTGCAGTCTTGACGTTCGCAATCGCAGGCGACCAACCACTTTGGTTCGATGGTCGAAGTCATTAGGAATTCACAAGCATGCCGATACAAACCAAAAGATGCCGAGTAGTTGACATCGCCTCGGATGACCGATCCCATGTGCCTTTGCCAAAGAGAATTCAGTGCAAATCTGAGTGGATGACGCCACCTAGCTGGATTAAATTAAAAATCTCCTCCAGCCAGCCAGTCTGCACCAAGTCGAATCCTGCTTTCGCACGAGAGATACAGCTCCGATCCCTAACATCTTACTCTTTCGGAAGACTTCATTGCCACTTGCTTTGGTTTTTTAATTTATACAAGTGCACCGATTTCGAACCCCATCTCCATCTCTGTCTGGTGGGATCGGGGCCATCCTATGGGAAGAATGGGGGGCGAAGCGAAACAAAAAATAAAAATGCTTCCTTTGAACACGTGGCAATTGAAGGCATGTATATTAACAACACGTGGTGGACGAAGCATTGCATTGATAGTGCCTCCCTTTAAAATATATATATATATATATATATATATATATATATATATATATATATATATATATATATATATATATATATATATATATATATATATATATATATATATTGTTGGGGGAAACCCACCGACCGACCGCCCGACTATCGGGGGGCCTCCAACCGGCTGGCGACCCGACCGACCGTCTCCGACTGAAAGCCGGGTGTGACCGACCAACGGACGCTACCGACGGCTTTTCAATGGCCCAATCGCCGACTGGAGGTATGTCGGCGTATCCTTCCCGACCGACCAGACCCAGAGGCCGACTCACATGAAACTCGCCGACTGACGGAGGAGCCCGACGCCACTCTGCTGGCCACCGACCAAGGGTCGGCCGTCTCCTCCCATCGCCGTACAGCCGCCAGACCTTGTCAGCTCTGACACGGACATGCGGCACAGTTCCCCAGGGACATTGTCCCGCCGAGAGCGAGGTCAACCCTGGTGACTAGACGGCCACACGGCGACATGAATTTCCACGGCGGCTCTGACAGTCTACAGTGAGTTGACAGTTCCTCACTTGTCCGCGCCATTAATGACGGCGCCATACCGTGCTCCACTATATATACCGGGGAAGGCAAAGTGCAAAGGGTCGATCCGCCCTTCTCTCCCACATATGCAGGCTCGCTCCTCTTTCTCTCTCTCTCCCTCTCAGAGCTCTCTGTCTGCATTTTACTGTTGCCCAGTCACCTCTCTGACTTGACCGTCGGAGGGTCCCGCGGAGCCGCCTCCGGTCAGTGCGGACTTCCTTTTGCAGGTGCACGCTTCCCGGCGATCGGGCGACGAGGCGATTGGCCGCAACAGATTGGCACGCCAGGTAGGGGTCAGCATGACAAAGACAAGAGCTCAACGATCGAGAGTCACTGGGTCGGCAAGGCGTTCTTCCCGTCGGGAAGAAGCCTCCCCGCCCCCACCGGCGGCGGAGCCTAGCTCTCCGCGCCCTGCAGTGACCACGGAGGCCCAGATTGCGGCCATCGTACGGCAGATGACCGTACTGACCGACGCAGTCAAAAGCCTCCAGCAACAACCGGCGGCCCGACCTATGCCTTCCAGGAGCAGCCGCCGACGGCCGCGCCGACCCCTGTCGCCTCCAAGCGAGCGCTCTCAACAGCGCTCCCACGGAGAGGAGGAGGGGCGACCACGGCGCGACGACCGACGGTCTCAGCGGCCCTCTCCTTCCCCGTTGGAACGGGCGAGGAAGGAAAAGCGGCCGCGCACACCGTCGGCCTCTCCTTCAGAGTCTTCCGGAGGCTCCACTCCCGGGGTCTCCCAGCATCGACGAGCGGACGACTACGAGCGACGGTTCGAGGAGATCGACCGCCGACTCGCCCAACTGCAGATGGACGGCCAGAAGTCTTCGAACGACGTCGACTTCCAGACCGCCCAGCCTCTCTCTCGACTGGTCCTCGATGAGCCGATTCCCAGTCGGTTCAAAATGCCGAACGTGGAGCCATACGATGGCTCTACCGACCCGGTCGACCACCTCGAGAGCTATAAAGCTCTCATGACGATCCAAGGGGCAACCGACGCTCTTTTTTGCATCGGCTTCCCCGCCACACTTCGCAAGGCTGTCAGGGCTTGGTACTCCGGTCTTCGATCGGGCAGCATCCATTCCTTCGCGCAGCTCGAGCACTCGTTCGTGGCCCATTTCAGCACCAGCCGAAAGCCGCCGCGAACGTCGGATAGCCTTTTCTCCTCAAGCAGGGGGAAAACGAGACGCTCCGACACTTCGTGGCGCGATTCAACGCGGCCACGCTCGAGGTCCGGGACCTCAACGAAGACATGGCGATTTCAGCCATGAAGCGGGGCCTGAGGTCTTCCCGATTTACTTATTCTCTGGACAAGACCCTCCCCCGAACGTACGCCGAGCTACTGGAGCGCGCATACAAGTATATGCGCGCGGACGAAGGAGCGTCCGATCGACGCCTGGTCGAGCCCAGGGGTCCGAAGGAGAAGCGAAGAAAAGGTCGGGAGCCCGCCGAACCAAGCAGGCCCACGGCCGGTAGTCGGCTTTCTCCACCTCGACAGATCCAAAAATCACCCCGCCGACAGACTCCGAGGTCGGTGCGTCCCAGGTATGACTCCTACACTCCTCTCTCCGCTCCTCGTGCGCAGATCTTGATGGAGATCGAAGGGAAAGAATACCTGCGACGGCCTCCGCCTCTGAAGGCAAAGGGCCTCGACCATCGGAAGTACTGCCGGTTCCATCGGAGCCACGGCCACGACATCGAGCGATGCATCCAGTTGAAGGACGAGATCGAAAATCTCATCCGCCGAGGGTATCTCGGCAAGTTTCGAAAGGGTCCGCCGACCCGACCGACTGCCGATCGACGCCCCCAGCCGACTGAAGAGGCGCCGACTAACCAGCCGACGGCTGGAGTCATCAATATGATCTCCAAGCGGCTGGGATCGGGGACGTCTACAGGGGGGAGCCGACGAAAAGGCCGCGCCCGGACGACGTGATTACCTTCTCGGAAGACGACGTTCGGGGCATCCAGACTCCCCACGACGACGCTGTTGTTGTGTCGGCGACAATAGCCAATTATGATGTAAAAGAATTTTTGTTGATAATGGAAGTTCGATGAATGTTTTGTTTTACTCGACCTTCTCCCGAATGCGACTACCGACTGATCGACTTAGTGAGGTCTCCACGCCCTTGATCGGCTTTGCCGGAGACACCGTCACGACAGAAGGAGAAATCACCCTGCCCGTGACGGTCGGTACCGAACCACGGCAAAGCACAGTCTCCCTCATTTTCGCGGTCGTCCAAGTTCCTTCGGCCTACAACGCCATACTCGGGCGACCCGGATTGAACGCCCTCAGGGCGGTCGTCTCGACGTACCATCTCCTTGTTCGATTCCCGACCAAAAATGGGGTCGGAGAGATGCACGGAGATCAACAGCTCGCCCGACGATGCTTCCAAATCTCCGCCCAAAGCGACGAGACAAAGGATCCCCTGACAATCGACAAACTGGATCAACGGGAGGAGGAAGAGCGGGGTTCGCCGGCCGAGCAGCTCGAGGCGATCCCGATAGGAGAAAATCCCGACAGAAAAGTTTGGATCGGGTCCCAATTGCCCGACGCCGAACGCCACCGACTGGCGGAGCTCCTGACGGCTAACGCCGACATATTCGCATGGTCGGCAGCAGATATGTCGGGCATCCCTCCGGAAACAATGACTCACCGACTCAACATCGATCCGACGATGAAACCGGTGAGGCAGAAGAAAAGGTCCTTCGCCCCAGAAAGGCAGAAGGCCATTGACGAAGAAGTGGACAAGCTGCTCGAAGCGGGCTTCATTCGGGAATCCACGTATCCCGATTGGCTCGCCAATGTCGTCATGGTCAAGAAAGCCAACGGGAAGTGGAGGATCTGCATCGACTACACCGACCTCAACCGAGCATGCCCGAAGGATAGCTTCCCACTCCCAAAGATCGACCAGCTGGTGGATGCGACGTCCGGATTTCGGCTGCTCAGCTTCATGGACGCCTTCGCCGGGTACAATCAGATCCGGATGGCGCCTGAAGACGAGGAGCACACCGCGTTCGTGACTCCCAAGGGCCTCTACTGCTACAGGGTGATGCCCTTCGGATTGAAGAACGCCGGTGCCACCTACCAGCGACTCGTCAATAAGGTCTTCAAAGACCAAATCGGCCGCAACATGGAAGTGTATGTGGACGACATGCTGGTGAAGAGCACGCAGATCCCGGACCATGTTCAGGATCTCGAGGAGACCTTCCGCACCCTTCGACGACACCGAATGAAGCTCAATCCGACCAAATGCGCCTTCGGGGTGACCTCGGGGAAGTTCCTCGGATTCCTCGTTTCTCAGAGAGGGATCGAGGCCAACCCTGAGAAGATAAAGGCGATCCTCGGCATGCGTCATCCGAACACCAAGAAGGAGGTCCAACAACTGAACGGGAGAATCGTCGCTCTTAGCCGATTCATTTCCCGATCAGCTGAAAGGTGCCTCCCGTTCTTCAAAACCTTGCGCCAGGCGAATGGTTTCTCTTGGTCGGATGAGTGCGAACAGGCCTTTGAAGACCTGAAAAAGTACCTGGCTTCTCCGCCGCTGCTCGTAAAGCCGCAGGTCGGGGAGACCTTGTATCTCTACTTGGCCACATCTTCTGAGGCGATCAGTTCGGTGCTCGTTCGGGAAAACGAGTGCCGAACCCATCAGCCCATCTACTACATCAGCAAAGTGCTCCACGGTGCCGAAGCCAGATACTCGGAGACGAAAAAGATGGTTTTCGCCCTGACCGTCTCCGCGCAACGGCTCCGACCATACTTCCAGGCCCACGCCATCGTGGTACTCACCGACCAGCCCCTGAGGGCCGTACTGCGCCGACCCGACACATCCGGACGACTCGCTAAGTGGGCAATGAAGCTTAGCGAGTTCGACATCCAGTACCGACCGAGGCCTGCCTTGAAGGCTCAGGTCTTGGCCGACTTCATCGCTGAATGCCCGACGACCGACCGAAGGTCGGGAGCTGAAGGCCCTGGACATGGTTCGGTCTCTGAGCCAGACTCGGTCTCCACCTGGGTACTTCACATCGACGGAGCCTCCAACGCTCAGGGAAGCGGGGCCGGGCTCCTGCTCACGAATTCGGATGGGGTAGTCATCGAGTGCGCCCTCCGGTTCGACTTCAAGGCCTCCAACAATCAAGCCGAATACGAGGCACTCCTCGCGGGCTTGAGGATGGCGAAGGAACTGGGCGTCGACAGCCTCCGGGCATTCTCCGACTCTCAGCTGATCGTGGGGCAGGTCAAGGGCGACTTCGAGGTGCGAGATCCGACCATGATCAAGTATCTTCGGAAGGTAAAGGATCTCGTGGCTCGCCTCGAGCATTTCGAGATCTCCCACATCCCCAGGATGGAGAACGTCCGTGCCGACGCTCTCTCCAGATTGGCAACGTCGGCCTATGATTCTTTGGGTCGGACGTTTGTTGAAAACCTCCAGCAGCCGAGCATCGATCGGGTCGAGGAAGTGCAGCAGCTGACGTCTGAACCCAGTTGGATGGACCCGATCGTCCGGTACCTGTCCGAGGGGACCAGCCCCGAAGATCCCGCGGATGCCAAGCGACTCCGATGGTCGGCGTCACAATATGTGATCGTGGACGGCCGACTCTACAAGAGGTCATTCTCCCTCCCTCTGCTCAGGTGCTTGGGTCCGACCGACGCTGACTACGCCCTCCGAGAGGTTCACGAAGGAATTTATGGGAATCACTTGGGGGGCAAGTCCTTAGCCTTCAAGGTCCTACGACAGGGCTACTACTGGCCGACCATGAGGAAGGATGCGGCAGAGTTGGTCCGAAGGTGCGAGCCATGTCAGAAGTATGCCAATATTCAGCACCAACCGGCCGGCCAAATCACTCCCATTGTCGCTCCATGGCCCTTCGCTCAGTGGGGAGTCGATATTCTCGGCCCCTTCCCACCGGCGTCGGGCCAAAGGAAGTTCATCGTTGTCGCCATCGACTACTTCACGAAGTGGGTCGAGGCCGAGCCCTTGGCGCAGATCACCGAGCGGAAGATGGAGGACTTCGTCCAAAAGTCCATCATCTTCAGGTTCGGATTGCCGCACACCATCATCACCGACAACGGACGGCAATTCGACAACCGAGATTTCAAGGACTTCTGCGCCAGGTTCCACATCCGTCATCGACTAACTTCAGTCGGGCACCCACAGTCCAACGGTGAGGTTGAGGTGACGAACCGAACCTTGCTCCATGGACTTAAGACCCGACTGAACGAAGCCAAAGGTCTCTGGGTCGACGAGCTGGGCTCCGTCCTATGGGCTTACCGAACGACCCCCCGTGTCCCGACCGGAGAGTCGCCGTTCAGTTTGGCCTACGGGACAGAAGCTGTGATCCCGCTCGAGATTGGCCTGCCGTCTTCAAGGGTCGAGCGGTACCACGAGCCGGACAACTCCGAAAGTCGGAGGGCCGACCTAGACCTTCTCCCCGAGCTGCGAAATGAGGCTCAGATCCGAATGGCCTCATACCGACAGAGGGTCGCCCGGTACTACAACGCCAAGGTCAGGCCAAAGCTCTTCAGGCCTGGCGACCTAGTCTTGAGGAAGGCGGAGGTGTCGAAGCCCTTGGACCAAGGGAAGTTGGCTCCTAACTGGGAAGGACCCTACAGGGTTGCTGACACCTTCGGGCCGAGAGCCTATCGGCTGGAAACCCTTGAGGGAAAAACCATTCCCCGGACTTGGAACGCCGACAACTTGAAGCTGTATTGCCAGTGAATTCTGTAATTCAATTGTCGGAATACATGTCTAGTTTGAAAATTGGAGTTCTAACTCTTCCACTACCGGTCGGCGCTCAGCCCCGACGCGCCGACGCGGATCTGGCACCGACGACACATCGGCCCCTTACACGGACCGATGCATCTACAACGACGGGAGTCAATACTCCTTCGACGACTTGTCGGACCTCCACAAAGGGCCGACGGACTCTTATGAACGGGAGTTCATGCTCCCTCTACGGTCGAATTTTCGGGCAGAATCCATCGGCCGACAGGCCGATCGGGCCCCGACCGAAGAAAGGCAAAAAGCCCACGCGACTATTGTCGCGACTTCCGACCGAGCTACGGCCGGTCGAGGGATGTTCGGCTTGCCACCGTCCATCACACGACGCGACCTTTGTCGCATCTACGACTTGCCAACCGACCAACGGCCGGCTGAACGACATTCGGCTTACCACCGGACGTCGGAAAACATCGAACCCGACGCAGGGGTATGGGGACCCGACTTACTATCGTCTCCCCGACAATGCGCCGGATGCCGACTTCGACTGTCGGAACCCGACCTAAAGTCGGGACACATTTTACCCTCGGAGCTGAACAAGTTGCTGAAGCCCTACCGACTTATGCGAGTTGGTGACTTGACTAAGTCAGCGACTAACGTTCGACATTGCAGACGTGTTTGGCATTGCAAACAGGGGGAAAAGGCAAAAGAAGAATTCATTCAAGACTTAAAGAAATTTTTTCCATAAACAAAGGAAAGTCTACAAGGTAAAGGCCGGAGCCCGATTACAATCCAAAGCAAAACAGAAGACAAAATAAAACCGACTAATTATCGGAGTCGACGTCCTCCACTGGACGACGATGCGAGTTGGTCGGAAGATCTGCTCCGACTTCAGCCATCGGAGCCGACTGGTCTTCGGCAACCGGCTCTGCGACGCCTTCAGCTTCCGCCCTAGTGGAGAGACCATCCGACGCTGGTCCGGCCGTCTCCTCCGCAGCTGGGGCCTCCGACCCTGGCAGAACCACGTTGCTGAGGTCAAGTTCGGGGTACAAGCTCCGAACGGCTTCCCGGGCGTCCTCGTACCCGACTTGGTATGAGAGGTAGCCGCTCTCGAGGAGCTCTTCGCGGTACTCCTCTGAGTCCCGGAAGACCTCGACCGCCCGACCCAAAGCCAACTTCGCCGACTCTGATTCGGCTTTGGCAACGTCTGCGTCGGCCTGAGCGGCGGCATGACCCTCTTCAGCCTTGGCGAGGTTCTCGAGACTCGCCCGAAGTTGCTCGCGCTCGCCCTCCAACTCTTTGCCGACGCTGTCTCGCTCATGTCGGAGCCGACGGATGGTCCGGGACTTCTTGGCCGCATCATCCTTCGCCGATTTGAGCTCCGACTCCAGCGACGCCTTGGCCTCCTTGAGTCCGGAGATCTCCTCCGAAAATCGGGAGACCTCCCCCTCGAGTCGGTTCTCCCGGTCGACCGACTGTTGAAATTGGTCGAGAAGGATGGCCTTCTCGGCTTCGAGGCCCGCGACCTTATCTCTCCAGGCCGCGCGCATGTCCCCAAACTTCCGATATCCGGCCTCCAGCTCGGATATGTTGAAGACCAGCTGCACAAAAAAGAGCCGACTGTTAGTAAGCCGGACTTGCGATGCTACGATTAAAAGCAGAGGGAAAGGGAGCTTACCCGGATCATCATCGGATAGAAGGACGACAGCATGTCGGAAACATGCTGGTTCTTCATCGCTTCGATGTCGGCGGGGAGGAGGAGTGCTTGGCATAGTCTCCTGGCCAAGTTGTGGTTGGCCAGGCCCGACGCACCCTCGGGAAGCGGAAAGTCGGCCGACCCACCCGCCGATCGACCTTCGTCACCCGACGCCATTGGGGCCTTACCTCGGCTTGCCGTCCAGGCCCTGACGTCGGAGATAGACGGCAAGCTTGAGCCCGACCGAGTCTCGGCAGACGGCGCGGCGGTGGCATGCGTCGGCAGCCCAGGTTCGCGGACTTCCTCCCGAACCTCCGGAATCCGCTGGGCGGTCGGCGTGCCCCCGGCAGAGTCGGCCGCTCGACGGTCGGGCGAAGCAGCAACCCCGACTGACGGTCCCTCGGACGGGACATCAACAAGCACTGTCGGCACCAACAGTGCGATCACCGGCTCCGCCTCCGACCCGAGTGGCTCGCTCGGCGGAACCACGCGGGGCCTCTTGGGAGGCTGTGACGGTCCGGCACCGGCCGCCGGCCTCTTCCTCACGGCGTGCTGACGTATGTCGGCTGCCGACAGTCGCGTCCTCGGCGGCATATCTGAAAAAGACGACGAAAGGTTAGAGCTAAAGAAGAAGACAGAAAAGAAAATGAAGACGTCGGGAGAATGCAAACCGACCTAAACGGGGGACCGGGCTAAGGCCGGCGTCGTACAAGGCCTGCTCGGTGACGAGCTCGCTCTGCTTCGGCACCGAGATATCCTTTAGCCGATGGAAGTCCTCCCGATCGTCGACCTCCACCCGACTGTTCTCATTTGGATCGGTTCGGGGGTTCCCCCAACGGACCGAAAACCCCCAAGGGGCAGAGGACGACGTGAAGAAGAACTGGTTCTTCCATCCGTGAATGGATGTTGGAAGACCAGTAATGAAAGAGAGCCCTTTCCGAGGAATGAAATACCACCACCCTCGGGCTTTAGGGTGAGGGCGGAGGACAAAGAAGACTCGGAAAAGAGAGATCCGAGGTTCGGTCGGCAAAAGCCGACACAGGAGGGCGAAGCTGACTATCAGCCGAACCGAGTTCGGCGCAAGTTGTGCCGGGCATAACCCGTAATAGTCCAGAACGTTCCGGACGAACTCCGAATCGGGAATCGAAGGCCGGCCCGGAGATCCTCCAGATAGAAGGCCACCTGACCCTCGGGCGGGCTATTAACCCGACCATCGACGCCAGGAGCGAACAGCCGAATCTGCTCCGGGACGCAGTACTGCTCCCGGAGCCGATCGACGTTCAGTCCCGAAAGTGAAGAAGCCTCCACCTCCGGGGACGACCGAGTGTCTTCGGTCGGCTCTCCCGACCGACTACCTCGTGGGGACGTCCTAGCCATGAGCTCAAAGAAATGGCAAGGAAGAAAGGAAAAAGAAAGAGGAAGGCTACTCTAGCCCTTGGAAGGAAAGAGTCGCAAAGGGGAGACAGAGCGGAGAGGTACCTGGAGCGGAGGCTCAAGCGGGCAGAGTCTCGACTGTAAAAATGAGAGGGGTAAAAAACCATGTGGGGGTAACTTTGTATATATAGTGCTCCCCAACGGTCGAGATGAAGGCACGCACAGCAAAGACTCCCCAGATTTCGCCGCGTGGCGTCATCAGGGCCGTCAAACGGTCCGACGGTTCGACGCACCCCCCTTCAGATTGCGCCACGTCGCCTCCATCCGCTCCACCGAACGCGAACCGATGGCCACGCGCCACGTGTCGCGACGGTACGCGACGGTTCCACTTCCCGATGAGACACGACGGTTCCACTTCCCGATGGGACACGACGGTTCCACTTCCCGATGGGACATGACACCTGGCACCGGTTTTATCGCTGACACCAGCCGGACATCCGGCACGGCGGACGTCCGGCGCCGACCGACACCTGATGCTGATGGGACGAGACGCCTGGCGCCGACTGGATGTCGGGCGCCAGTAAACCTCTCGATATGTACAGGGCGCCGGACACCGTATCAGTCGGCGGTACGGTCGGATCCTCGCGCACGACAAATCCACTCCTAGTCGCCAGCTCATCACCCGACTTAGGAGTGGAGGGGGGCAACTGTTGGGGGAAACCCACCGACCGACCGCCCGACTATCGGGGGGCCTCCGACCGGCTGGCGACCCGACCGACCGTCTCCGACTGAAAGCCGGGTGTGACCGACCAACGGACGCTACCGACGGCTTTTCAATGGCCCAATCGCCGACTGGAGGTATGTCGGGCGTATCCTTCCCGACCGACCAGACCCAGAGGCCGACTCACATGAAACTCGCCGACTGACGGAGGAGCCCGACGCCACTCTGCTGGCCACCGACCAAGGGTCGGCCGTCTCCTCCCATCGCCGTACAGCCGCCAGACCTTGTCAGCTCTGACACGGACATGCGGCACAGTTCCCCAGGGGCATTGTCCCGCCGAGAGCGAGGTCAACCCTGGTGACTAGACGGCCACACGGCGACATGACATTTCCACGGCGGCTCTGACAGTCTACAGTGAGTTGACAGTTCCTCACTTGTCCGCGCCATTAATGACGGCGCCATACCGTGCTCCACTATATATACCGGGGAAGGCAACAGTGCAAAGGGTCGATCCGCCCTTCTCTCCCACATATGCAGGCTCGCTCCTCTTTCTCTCTCTCTCCCTCTCAGAGCTCTCTGTCTGCATTTTACTGTTGCCCAGTCACCTCTCTGACTTGACCGTCGGAGGGTCCCCGCCGGAGCCGCCTCCGGTCAGTGCGGACTTCCTTTTGCAGGTGCACGCTTCCCGGCGATCGGGCGACGAGGCGATTGGCCGCAACATATATATATATATATATATATATATATATATATATATATATATATATATATATATATATATATATATATTAGTTTAGATTAGATGAGACGGCTCCTTGAGCTGAATTGTGAAGACCCGATGCTCTAGACGGTCACGTCGTGTGTGTGAACATTGTTTTTAGTTCGATGCTCAAAGTCATCAGTCTTTTTTTCGATAAGAAGTCATCAGTCTTTTCTTTTTTTTTTTTTAAACGGTAAGTGAGATGTCATCAATCCTCCATGGTAGAGTACTGCAAAAAGACTTGACTCCGAGTATTAGAATTTTTGTCCATGCCACGATAATTTCATATTTTAGAAATAAAAGAAGATTAAATAATATCCATCTCGATCCATTTTATATTCAAATCTATCTAAATATACATAAAAATTTGAACATCCGGCTAGCGCTAGAGATTAAAAATTTATGAGGGGCATAATTGTTCTCCAAAGATTCAAAAATAAAAAATATCTTCATCTAGGGATCGAATGCTATTAACTCGGATAAAAATTAAGATGCGGTTCATGGCTGAATTAGTCTTTAGTTTTTTCAAGATTAGATCTTTTTGTTACTCATGGTTCATATTTTATTTTTCTTTTAATTCTCTTTCTTTTTCTTTTCTTTTTCTATCCTTCCTTTTTCAGTAGACCCGCAGCATTATTACTTGGGTCTCTTTCTATTACGTCTAACTATTATCACTTGGACCAAGTCCAAATGGACCATACTAAATCCCACGGTGGATAACACGCCACATTAACACTTGTATTTCACTAATTCTTGATTGCGTGTGGTCCACTTGGATCTGGTCGATGCAATTATTCCTCATCCCACGATGGATAACATACCACATTACCCATTGTAGTTTACCAATTCCCGATTTCATGTTATCACCGTGCATATGCTCCAAGATTTTCTCGATCCACTTCGACCTCGTCGATGCAGTAATTTCTCATCCCATGGTGGATAATATGCTACATTACCCCTTGTATTTCACCATTGTGCATTATCCACCATGCATATGCTCCGAGATTTGCCTTGATCCACTTAGACTCGGCCGATGCAATAATTTCTCCTTTTCTTGTCATGTACTATATAGTTTTTGCAACCACGTGAAAGAAGATAAGGGGTACATCAAGGACCCTACAGTCTTGATGTTCGCAAGCGCGAGTGACCATCACCTTTTATTCAATGGTCGAAGTCATTAGCACCTAATGGGATGGTTCCTTGAACTGGATTGTGAGGACCCAATGCTCAAGATGGTTATAGTTGTGTGTGAACATTGCTTCTTGTTGGTGCGAGAATTCATCTAGCATTGAAATACTGGAGTTGACAGCGAAGCGGGCCTTCCAAAGGTGCGACCTGCATAAAAATTCTAATCGAAGGTTACTTCGACGAGGATCCTTCGACGCTCAAGTCAGAACTCTCGTTCAATAGAAGAAGGAGCATGAGAGGCAGAATGATAGCATATCTTTTCGGAGATCCTCTTTGAGTCTCCTTTATAGTAAAGACTTGGAGCTTCAGTTAGCAAGTGGTTGGTATGATCCTACACGATCAGGACGTGATGCGTAGGGTATAAGATTGTTGCTCAAGATTTTTGGAATGTGACGGTTCTACTTGTCTTATCAGTTTGGCGACAGTTGTTGCCTGGTGGATGTTGTATTTCAAATAAAATTATCAACTAGGCATTGTCAAGATGAGGGTTGGTCGGCGACGACTATAGGTCGGTCATCCTAAGGCACTACCGGATAGGGACATCTAGAGCCAGAATCTGTCCACAGGCATGAAGCTGGTAGGCCAGATATAATTGACTGATGAGGAGACATCGACGATGGTGCACAGGGATTGCCGAACAATGGTCGACTAGTATCTATTTGCTCAGGGTATAAAGTATCGATTAGACAGTTGTAGAGGACTAGCTCAGCAGGAGTTATGGCTGACTATGAGTCGGGAATAAGATTCAGTAAGCAGACCCACTGAGCATGGTCAACTTGGATCCTAGGCCTTTTCATATAATCGATCTATACAAAATTTCTCCTAACACTTTTGACTTGATGTCCCAAGTCATGAACCCTTCATGGTAGGGTACCACAAGAAGTCAAACTCTAGGTCTTGCAATATTTGATATTTGTCCATTCTACGGTAAGTCTAGGCTTCATAAGGGAGTGGGATGCATTTTGTGTGTCTCTGATGGTACTTACATGTGAATTGTCAAATTGAGATTAGGGATAGCAGTCGGATGGATTTTTTGGATACTTAATCTAATCCTGAATCCTAATAGGATAAATTTAGTATATCCTAACGGGATTTGAGATGAGTTTGAAATTTAAAATCAAAATCCAAATAGATTTGGAATTTGTCCCAGTGGATGAGGGCATTGAACCCCAAATCCTTTGATTGTCTAAACTCTAACCACTATCTTAGCCAATAAGGTACAATTCGCATAACTTATAGAATGATTGATAATATATTTATACCATTTTAGCACATATATATAAATTCCCACACACAACACTAGCCAACATCTAAGCTTTTTTGTTCGACCACTGTCCAAGCCTCCCACCTGATTGAGACCCTTGAGGATGGAAAAAATAGAGAAAAAATTGGAAAAAATAAAAAAATGAAAAAAAATAAAAGATAAGACCCTTTCCCACATCGATTGCTCATTTTTTTTCTTTTTCGCTTCATTTTCTTTCCATTTCATTCTCCTTTTCGGAGATCTATGATGGAGGAGAGCACTTGGGGGAGATTGAAGAGGTTTCTTAGGTTGCGGTTGGGGTTTGTTTTAAAGTATTTGGGATTTTGCGCTAGCTGTGGTGGTGTCAGCTGGTCCCTTGAGGTTTTGAGAGCTTAATCTTGGTAGAAGCATGATAATTTGTAGGATTTGGGGATTTTTGATCGAAAAGAATTTTTTTTGATTATAAATTTTTTAATTTATAGAGTTATATTTTGGTGATAATATAAATATGAATGAGGATTAATCGGGTGGGTTCAGATCCCCGATGGGTATACCAATGTTAAATGGGATGGGTTTATGATTTTTGGTTAAATTTGTAATCAGGTTTGGGATGGGTTCAAGTGGTAAGATTTTAAATGGACTCACATATGGATAGGGCAAATTTTGTAGGTATCCTACCTGTTGCCATCCCTAATAATTTCAAATCAATACGGTTAATAGTTAAAAGTTTAATTTATAAAAAAAATTGTTATTACTTACTATACTTCAATAAGAAAACAAATAAGAAAGTGTGATGCATCACAAAATAAAAGTTTTATCTGGACTAGTAGGAATGAGTTTTAATTCAAAAGTTAACCCTTTGTTTTTGCTTCTTTGCGTACTCTACCGGATTCCTTTCTTTTGCGGGTATCCTACCTGTTGCCATCCCTAATAATTTGGGATCAACATGGTTAATAGGTGAAAGTTTAATTTGTGAAAAAAAATTATTATTTCTATCTATCCTTCAATAAGAAAATAAATCAAAAAGTGTGATGTATCACAAAATAGAAGTTTTATCTGGACTAGTAGGAACAAGTTTCAATTCAGAAGTTAAGTCCTTTTTGCTCTCTTTATGTACTCTACCAGATTCCTTTATTTAACGCTCATCCATTCAACGCCAGTTCCATAAAGTTTCATACTCTAAGTTGATTCTGGTTTGAGTTTCTCAGAATAATTGCAAGGATTTTTTAGTATTGGATCATATTTCGTCTACCTGATGATATGTCCACTCCCGCAGACATGGCAGATATCCGACGTCGTGACGTGGGCAACTGAAACACGTCATCGGGGCAACGTCATGCAGCCTAGACAATACCAGAGACGTCGGCGCTTAGCTGACCACCTGTGACAGATTGGCAACCTGCCGAGAACCATTCGACGATGTCTCGCCGATCCCATTTTTTTTCGCTTCAGCTCCTTGCAAGTTGTCCGCAAGGTTGGACACTCTTCAGAACTTTCGACGTGCAAGTCTCGTAGGTGACAATCTTTGCAGTAGCCTGCTGATGCCCACTATTTTGTCGATCGTGGGCGATAGACAGTGCGACCATCTCTGGCGCCCACCACCCTGACTCTGACAGCCACTGCCTCAACTTCGGCGGATGTCAGTTGTCTAGCAAACCACTTCGAAGAAAGAGGGGGGAAGCCACGGAAAAGAGAGAAGGAGAAAAAAATATTCTTTTCAATCCCTCGAAGAAAGAGGAAGGGGACAAGCTCTCTCTCTCGAGAGATAGAAAGGATCCCGAACTCTACTCTCTCTAACTCTATCTTTTTCTACTATTCTTCCTCTCCGATTGATACTGACTTAATTATCGAAGAACCCCTTATAGAGAACCTCCACCATCTTCTCCGACATTCTCAGACTTTTCTTGTAGGTCTACGGTGCTTTGATCGTAGATGGGCTACTCCAGCTTGACAAGAGCCAATGCCATTCGGTCTAGCCGCCCTCGCCACATTAATCAATTAGAGAGGCACAACCATAGATTGGCGTTAGAAGAAGGGCGGCAGAGAGCACCTTTCTGAAAGGAGGGTCACAGCCCCATTCTCAA
This sequence comes from Elaeis guineensis, assembly GCF_000442705.2. NCBI lineage: Eukaryota > Viridiplantae > Streptophyta > Magnoliopsida > Arecales > Arecaceae > Elaeis > Elaeis guineensis. The sequence continues at coordinate 122,423,282 of NC_026003.2, forward strand.
GAGAAAGATAGTGGAGACTAGATCTCAGGACCATAATGCTATGCCAGCAGTCTTTCCTGCATGACACTCTTGATGGAGGAACCATCCCAAACAACCGATCATTAGAGCCAAGCACTGCGGCAGGGTAAGTCCGAGCATCCGTAGCTATTACGTGGCAGTTATGACGCAATGATGCTGGAAGGACCCACGCTCTTAGGATGACCCCATTCGAGCAAAGCAACCAGGCCTATGTCCAGATGGAGGGCGCCGGCATGCAAACATGGCTCAAGTCTTGCATCAATGGTTCTAGCCAACTAAGCTGACTCCACATCATCTGCCTAGACATCCTTGAGTACTAAGAGGGGCCAGTTGGCTAGATCGACTGTCGGAGCCTCCCCTTGAGGAGAACTCAGCCTCAAACCAACACCAACACTATCCTGACAGAAAGATGGACTCGAGAGACAGGCTTGGGCACTGAAATACCTAAACGATAAATTTCGTGAGATCAGCCATCGATAAAATGATGGTTCCATCATCAAGACCCAACCACCACTCTCTCAACTGAAAAAAAAAAGAAAAACCTCGAGTGGAACGATACATGCATCGATCTGGGGCGTCATCGTCATGCTGGCTCTAAGATGAAGCCTCTGGTGCGAATGTCACATTCATCCTCTGGATGGGGCTTTCTCAAAAGATAGCAATAGTCACTTGGCATGGGACCACAAGCAAGCAAGTGTCGGAGGAGATCGAACCCCTTCGGATGTGGTGGGAAAGAGATCATCGCCAACATCAATCCGATGGCCCTCCTCACCTACAGATGAGTCGAGTAAGTACATCATCGACCTCGGCCCAATATCTCTCTACGTCTGCAAAAGTAATGGAGGGAGATCATCACTGACTTTAGTCTGATGCCCCTCCTTGTCTGCAGGTGAGTCGAGTGAGCACATCATCGATCTCGATCCAACGTCTCTCTACATCCGTGAAAGTGATGAAGGAAGATGGTCGACCTTCACTTGATGACTGCCCATGCCTGCTAGGGGAGTTTCATCATGACAATGACCGCATGGAGCTCAAAGAAAGGGCACAAGAGAAGTTCTCTCATAAAAAATAAAGTTATCATGATAGAAATAATAGCAACAACAAAATAAAGCTGCAAAAAGAGAGCTACATCGGTGCTTTGATCGCCAGCTATAGAAACAGACTCGAGCTATGCCCTAGAGTAATCAGAGAAGTTCATGCAAGGCACTGTATTGGCGGAGGTCGTAGCCTCCTCAAAGGGTACTTTGGTAGCACAGCGGATGCTCTTCTCAAAGATATATCCACCTCTCAGATGCTTTATCAGAGGCATTTGGAAAAGCCACCTCGTCGAGGAGGAAGGATCAGCCCGTGGAGAGGCCGAAGACCCCTCGATCGAGTGTAACACAGAGGGAACTTTCAATGATTTTCAATGGAGGATTGCCAATGCCTCTTATGCCAAGCCCAAGACTTCGCTGCAACGACTCTAGCCCAAGTACCCAGCAGTGGCCCGATAGGAGACACAAACTTCCCTAGCCATGGAGAAGATGCCCACCGTCTCTCGATGGTGGTGGAACAGTACCACCACAGCATGGAAGACCACCAATGAATCTCGACCCAAAGGGTGATGCAGAGTCCTTTATAAGGAGAGCCAAGATTAAACTCTCCCAACTATTCCCACTGACCAAGCAACAGGTGTCACCGAGTGAGTGGTCTCAAAAATTATCTAAATCAATAGCCAGAAACTGGAGTTGCCTGTCTCTACAAATCATTATTATCAGGATACGCCACACCAAATGCATGATGTCCTTAAGATTCTATAAAAATGACTTTCTAAATAGTAGGCAAACTAGATTCACCGATGATTGCAAGACAGGTCCATCGGCTTTCCTCTAAAGAGTCATAAGACTTTTATGATTCCACGAGGGTGCCCAATGCCCTCTCCTGTGACTCCTTCTCGATGACTCTTGAGGAGAATGCAAGAGCCTGATTCTCTAATCTTTTATAGGGGTCAACCCACTTCCTTAAATGATTGGAAAATCGACCCACAACATGCTTCGACAACTAGAGGCCACAATCCAAGAACGGTGATAGTGTCTTTGCTGCCGTCTAGACAGAAGAAGTATCACTAAAGAGAACATTCGGTGTGCTTTGACGCCACCGCCCCAAAAGTCCATGCCTTCAACGAACCTGCCACCACATGGGCAATGAAGCAAGGATTCAAGGATGAGCGCCTAGTTTTCTCCTTCAATGAGAACTTCTCAGGGGACAACGTTAACCTCCTAACCTGAGTGCAAAGTGATGGTCGGATCAAGGAGGACAAAATCTAGCTATGGAAAGAAGAAGGGCAGAACAATGGCGATAAAAAGGTCTGCGATGATGACCGCAGAGCTTCAAAATAAAGAGGAAAGAATCATCTCAGACAACCACAAAAGGAGTGGGGGACAAAGAATCCTCCACAATACTTCCGCCACCATGTCCCTTTCTCTGACTGATGCATTCTGATCCTCATAAAGATTGGAGGCAAAGACTTTGCATGTCAGCTCCCAAAGGTGAAAGTGCAAGAAGGATAGAGAGAAGTACCATCACCTCTACCGTGGCCATGACATCATAGAGTGCCATCGGTTGGAAGGTGATTTTGAAGACCTTGCCTGCCACAGATACCTTAAGAGTCATAACAAGGATCTCGCAGGAGGATCATACCAGACTAGTGCTGAAGTGTGGGGCAACAACCCCGACGGCGACCCGACGGTCGGAACCATGAACATAACCTTAGGATCTATCAGCAACAAGTGAAGCAAGGAACATGGAAGGTCAAGTGATGAGCTCTAAAACCATTGGTATTCCATTTGAAAAGGTGCAAAGAACTCCATTCTATGAGTACGAGCATCTGCGACAACATCGGGATGAAGGAAACTCTTAATTATGGTGACCCACCACTTCGCCAGATAAGTCAAAGCCCAACTCCTACCATGAATTGTCAAAGTGAGAGTTCGAGACAAGACAGCATCATACCAATCGCAAACAGCTGATCATTATGGAGCTCGCATCAAAGCTGATGTCTTCTGATGCCTCTCAACCTAAAGATTCTATGCTCGAACGGATGGAAACACCTAAATCCATCGAACAATGGATTGATAAACTCTAAACTGGAAAGTACCATATCAGTTAACGGAAGTAGACGGACTTGGAGCCTATATGCTAGCAACTCTAAGTGACATTCGGCTTCCATAGGCTCGATACCCCAAAAGACTTCAGATACATCATCGGTAAGCAATGCAATTTCCTATGTCTTTATCTCCAATGACGTTGTTTCTCTTATTGGGGAATCCGATCGTAAGGTTTGAATGAATTGGGATCAATTATCAAAGCGACGTCGAAAGCCTCATGCAAACTTTTGTCCGAAGACAACCCGAGCAGGGGCCGTAGGTAACCTTCGTTTGACATTAGGTGATATCTCAGAGGAGCCTTTTGTGATAGCATCGGGACAACCACACAATGTGGGAAAAATTCAGTGCAGGGGTAAAATGGTAATTTTAAAATATTTTCAAAATCACTATTTTACAATAAAAATTATTAATTAATTTAATTAATTAATAAAAATTTATCCTACACTAGGATCTAAATATGATATATAGCATGCATGCATTTAAATTTGAAACTCGAATTTGAACAGTAAACACTTTACTGTAATGTGTTCAGAACACAATACCTTTGTGCGGGTAGTAGATCGTCGTAATCTGATCACCGTCAGGAGAGTCTGATCGTCACGATGCAGCCACACAACATGTCTGACCTCTGTGGATCGTCCACACGAAGCTTCCGATCTGATCGACTCCTCACGAGTGCTAGCTCATTGTAGAGTCCTTTCGACGATCGATGCTGATCGAACTCCTTCGATCGATGTCTGCCGATTCTTTGGATACTCTAGATCGTCAGCATACGTGCTTGAGAGGATGTTGAAGATCTTTCTAAAATTTGGTGGGCTCACGACACTCGTAGCTCACCTTCTCACTTCCCGAACTCCAAGCTGAAACCCTGAAGAACTCACTGAAACCCTACGCACACTTTTTCTTTCTTTTCTTTCTTTTTCTCTCAGAAGGATATTGTCACGCCCCAAATCCAGCACCTGAGTTGGGCACATGACACGGCCGCACAAACCCTAGAGCAGCACCCTAGGATCATGTAAGGCCTAAAATTTAACACTTCAAATTTTTAAATAACCAATTAAATACCAAAACAATCAACCGATGTCACAGCTTCAAATCGAAAACAAACTTGTTCAATACAATTATTCAAATGTTCTTAGGCATCAGAGAATTTAAACTAACTAAATTACTAAGGCTTTAGTTCTTATTTGCTCTCACCCCAAACCGTCCAAACTACGCAACCTGTGAGTCTGAAAAAAAAATTAAGAAGAAAAATATGAGCTTCTCCAGCTCAGTAAGAATCACTGCACATGTACATCAACCTAGTAGATTAATATTTCTAAAACTAATACAATTTAGAAAACACATAGGTATGTAATAATGGAACATTGTCACAAATATGCATATATATCATCATACATCATCAAGTGAAATCTTCATTCATTGTTTGAATTTCATATTATATGTTTCATTCTTCACATCTTTGGAATGATAACTTTTTATTTCTTTTTGGCTTTGGACTACCCGGATCATGCGACGATCTTTTATTCGGATCGATTTCTGTGATCTTCCTCGGATCGAAATATTCATGATCTTTCTCGGATCAAAGTGGCCATGATCTTTCTCGGATCAAATCATTCATGATCTTTCTCGGATCAGATTCTTCATGATCTTTCTCGGATCATATTCTTCCACACATAAGCCTGTGGGGGCTGTCCCAGGCATAAGCTCCTGGCAAGCTATTCCACATGACAAAGCCAGTCCAAACCATAATTCTCTTTCTTTTCATGAAATTATGATATTTATTTTCATTAATCAATTCAAATTTCGCAGTGTACTCAAAATAAACATATCATAACTATATAATCATACCATCATATGCTTTGATGAAAACATATTTATGCTCGCAACCACAAGTAATTGTCAACATTACATATGATAAAATTCATTGATTTCAAATCCAACGATGCAAAACTATCAGAAAAATAATATATACATGTGATGATGATCATGTATAATGATTCTTACCTCGATAATTGAGAATTCAAATTCACAGCCTTATAGTCCGAAAATCAAGTCCTACTCGTTGTCTCCCTGATCGTTAGACTGCTCTCCTATCAAATAAAATAAATTAATTTAATCAAATAAATTATATATATATATATTGAGGTTATCTAACTCATACCCATGTCCCCCCTTTTATATATATATATATACATATATATATATATATATTATGTATTTATATATCTTTATTATTTTTCATTTTTATTCATTATTTTTATTTATTTAATATATGCATATATATACATATATTATTATTGTTATTATTTTATTTTATTATTATATATATATATATTATTTGGAGAAGAGAGAAGAGGCTTCTTCTCTTCTCTTCTCCACATTTTTAAAAAAAATAGGGACCCGAGCCCCCACCGAATTTCTTCCCACATCCCGACCAAGAAAACTCTTCCGGCCACCTTCCCCGGCAGCGTTCGACGCCGGCGAAGCTACCAAGTCGGTGGCAGTGCCACCTTCCTCGTTGCCGGCGACAGAGAAGGAAGACAATCACAAAAACAGGGTATCCCTGTTGAGCCCGAACCGGCTCCTTGCCGGCTTCCGAACACTGGTGACCGGAGAATAACAAGGAGAAGAGGAAATACCTGGTTCCGCCATCCAAAGAAAGCTCCGACGACTCCTCTTTCTTCCGATCAACCCCCCCACGGTAACCTTTGAGAAAGTTTCTCAAAACCCTCGATTTTCCTCAAAATTTTTGGTTGTAATTTCCTAAAGGAAGGTCGGGGGATCTTATAGTGGAGGTTTCCTACCCTAGCCGGACTCTTTGAGTCCGAAATTGCCGGAATCGTGAAGGAAGAAGACTCCGGCTAGGAGTCTTCCTCCTTCTCTATTTTTTTTTTTTTTTTTTTTGTTGGGCCGTCTGGGCTACAGGCCCAGATAACCGGGCTGTTACAATCTCCCCCCCTTAAAAAAATTTCGTCCTCGAAATTTACATACCTGAGTTTTCAAAAAGTTGTGGATACTTGATCTTCATTTCTGTCTCGAGTTCCCATGTAGCCTCTCTCTCGCTATGATTGCTCCATTGTATCTTTACATAAGGAATAATTCGATGTCGTAACACCTGATCTTTCTTGTCAACAATCCGTACTGGATATTCTTCATAAGTCATATCCTTCTGAAGATGCAAAGGTTCATAACTCACGACATGACTTGGATCTGGAATATACTTCCTCAACATCGATATATGAAACACATCATGAACACCAGATAAAGTCGGCGGTAATGCTAATCGATATGCAACCTCTCCGATCCTGTCTAAAATTTCAAAAGGGCCAATATACCTTGGACTCAACTTACCACGAACTCCAAATCTCATTACACCTTTAGTGGGAGAAATTCTCAGAAAAACATGATCGCCTACATGAAATTCTAGCTCCCTTCTTCTATTATCAGTATAACTCTTTTGCCTGCTCTGAGCCGTACGAAGTCGTTCCTGAATTATGTGTACTTTTTTCACTGTCTGCTGCACTATTTCTGGTCCCAACAGTTTTCTTTCCCCCACCTCATCCCAACAAATGGGCGATCTACATTTTCTTCCATATAATGCCTCGAAAGGAGCCATCTGAATGCTTGCTTGGTAGCTATTATTATAAGCGAACTCAACCAATGATAAGTGATTATCCCATGCTCCGTCTAAGTCCATGACACAAGCCCTTAACATATCCTCTAGGATCTGTATGGTTCGTTCTGATTGTCCGTCAGTTTGAGGATGAAAAGCTGTACTGAAATTTAACTTGGTTCCAAGAGCTTTATGAAGACTCTTCCAAAACTGCGAAACAAATCTACTATCTCGATCTGACACAATAGTAACTGGTACTCCATGCAGTCGTACAATCTGCTCTATATATAAGCCTGCCAATCTTTCTAAGGAAAGACCAATCCGAAAGGGTAAGAAATGTGCTGATTTCGTCAATCGATCAACAATTACCCATACAGCATTATTATTTCGAAATGTTTTAGGTAATTCAGTCACAAAATCCATCGTAATATGCTCCCATTTCCACTGAGGAATAAGAAGAGACTGCAGTGGTCCTGCTGGTCTTTGATGTTCAGCTTTTACTTGTTGACATACCAAACATTGGGCTACAAATTGTGCAATATCCCTTTTCATACCAGACCACCAAAAATTTCTTTTCAAATCTTGATACATCTTTGTGCTTCCAGGATGCATAGTGTAAGCCGAACAGTGAGCTTCCTCTAGGATCTCGTCTCTTAATCCTGAAATCTTGGGAACACATAGCCTATTATCAAATCTCAATGACCCATCCTCATGTATCCAAAATTTTATCTGTATACCGGATATCACTGCATCTATGACCTTTTGTAACTCTGAATCCTTCTTTTGAGCTGCTTTAATCTTTTCAATCAAAGTAGGCTGTAGTACAAGATTTGCAAGCTGAACTTGAGAATCATGTGGTCGTATTTCAATTCCTGATTTCTCCAAATCCAGTAATATAGATTTTTGTGAGGTAATTAGAGCAGCCAATTCACCAGAAAATTTTCTACTTAGAGCATCGGCTACAACATTTGCTTTCCCGGGATGATAATTTATTGTCACGTCATAGTCCTTCAATAGTTCCAGCCACCTTCTTTGTCTCATATTTAACTCCTTCTGAGTAAAGATATATTTTAAACTTTTATGATCTGTGAAAATCTCGCAATGCTCCCCATATAAGTAATGCCTCCATATTTTTAAAGCAAAAACTACAGCTGCTAATTCTAGGTCATGAGTAGGATAATTTCGCTCATATAACTTTAGTTGTCGAGAGGCATAAGCTATCACCTTTCCTTTTTGCATCAAAACACAATCGAGACCTTTATGAGAGGCATCGCTATAGATAGTGAAACCCTCTATCCCAGATGGAATGGTTAAGATTGGAGCAGTCACCAATCATCTTTTTAACTCTTGGAAGCTTTGCTCACATTCGTCTGTCCATTCAAACTTTACTCGTTTCTGTGTTAGACGAGATAGAGGCATGGCAATACTAGAGAAACCTTCCACAAACCTTCGATAATAGCCAGCTAATCCCAAAAAGCTGCGTATCTCTGATACGTTAGTGGGTCGGCTCCAATCAACTACTGCCTCCACTTTCCTTGGGTCAACTGAGACACCCTCCTTGGAGATGACATGCCCGAGAAAAGTAACACTGCTCATCCAAAATTCACATTTTTGTAGCTTTGCATACAGCTTCTTTTCCCTCAGAGTTTGTAATACAGTCCTCAAATGTTCTTCATGTTCGAATGAGCTTTTTGAGTAAATCAAAATGTCATCAATAAATACAACTACAAATCGATCCAAGTATGATGCAAATACTCGATTCATAAGATCCATAAAGGCTGCCGGTGCATTGGTCAGACCAAATGGCATGACCAAAAACTCATAATGCCCATATCTAGTCCGAAAGGCTGTTTTTGATATGTCTCCCGGCTGTATCTTCAACTGATGGTAACCAGAACGAAGATCAATTTTTGAGAAGACCTGAGCCCCTTGCAACTGATCAAACAGATCATCGATTCATGGTAAAGGATATTTGTTTCGCACTGTTACCTTGTTTAATTCTCGGTAGTCTATGCAAAGCCGAAGGCTACCATCTTTCTTCTTTACAAAAAGTACTGGAGCTCCCCATGGTGACACACTAGGTCTAATGAATCTTTTGTCCAACAACTCTTGCAATTGTTTTTGTAATTCCTTCAATTCTGCTGGAGCCATTCGATAAGGAGCTTTAGAAACTGAACTCGTACCAGGGATCAGGTCAATAGAAAATTCAATCTCTCGATCAGGAGGTAGTCCAGGTAGGTCATCAGTAAAAACATCAGAAAATTCCTTCACAATAGGGATATCCTCTAACTTGAGTTTTTCATTCTGAGTTTCTAATACAGTGGCTAGAAATCCTTCACATCCTTTTCTAAGAAATTTCTGAGCATGAATAGCTGAGATGAACTTCTGGTGAAAGAAGGGTTTAGTGCTCTTAAAACTAAACTCTGACTGATCTGGAATTTAAAATATTATTGTCTTTTGGAAGCAGTCAACTGTAGCATGATATGCTGCTAACCAATCCATCCCCAAGATTAGATCAAAGTCCTTCATCTCTAAGACTAATAAGTCTGCTTTCATCTCCCTATCCTCGATACTTAGCACACAATCTTTGCAAATTGAATTTACCAAGATCACCTCTCCACTTGGTGTACAGACACAGAGATTATTTTCTAAAGGTGTAGGAGACATCTCATTGGTCTTCTTAATAAAACTAGTTGCTATAAAAGAGTGGGTAGCTCCAGGATCAAATAGAGCATAGACATTGTTGGATGCAATTTTAATCATACCTGTCAGATATTCATTTATAATTCAGTGCTATATGTCCTTATATATCTAAGCATATAATAATTCATGACATATATATAAAAAATTTTTAAGAGATCGATTCAGTACCTGTCACCACTGAGTTAGAAGCATTAGCATCCTGTTGTGTAAGTGCATAGACTCGTCCTTGGGTCTTTGATTTTTGTTGTCCCGCATCTTGTCTTTGTACATCTTGGGGTGCTCGATTTGCGGGAGTATTCTGAAAATTTTGAGGCATCTGCTGTCTCTGTGATTCTCCTCCATTACGGCATACAACTGCTTTGTGGCCATCTCGTCCATATTTGTAACATTGTCCCCCGGGCCACATACAATCTCGTCTAAAATGAGGTCCTCCACACCTATAACATATAAGATTCCCTTGAGGTTGTACTTTACCTTCAGTGGCAGTCTGGCCTGATTTTGGGGTCTTTGGTTTGAAGGTTCTGCTACTTTGACCTTGAGAATCAATTGCTCGATCCCTTTTCTTCATACTTTTCTCTCTTGCTGCTTGAGCATCATTGAGTCCTTTTTCTATTATTAAGCATTTGTTTACGACTTCTTTATAAGTGGGCAGCTCGAAAACAGTCACCAACTGTTGGATTCTATCCCTTAATCCATTCTCAAATTTTCTAGCTCGAACATTTTCCTCAGCTATCAATGCAGGGGCATATCTCGACAATTCTTCAAATTTGGCTGCATATTGAGCAACTGTCATGTGGCCCTGCACCAGACGATCGAACTCTCAAAATTTCTGGAGTCGGATACTCTGGGGAAAATACTTCTCATAGAAAACTTTTCTAAATTCTTCCCATGTAAAAGGTACATCATTTGGCCCTTGCTTTCCAATTTCCATCTCCCACCAATCGGCTGCCTCACCTTGTAACATAAACGTGGCAAAAGTGACCTTGTCTTCAGCAGGACATCTCAAAGCATAGAAAACTTTCTCTATTGCTTTTAGCCAGCTTTCAGCTTTCATAGGATTTGAGGTCCCTGAGAATGCCGGTGGTGCATATTTTTTGAAGTCTAATAAATTGATTCGACGTTCATACTGATTTCCTGCTCCTTGTTGTTGCTGGGACTGCCGCTCCTGAAATATTTGTTGTATGATCTGCTGTTGGTGTCCCTGTTGCACCTCCAATATCCTCCTCATATCTTCCCTTGCAGCCACTTGTTGTTGAACCAGTACTTGCATTAACTGAGCTGTAGTAATTTGTTCCCCAGGTTGAATTTCAGGTTCTCCTGGAGTTTCTTCCCCGGGAGTGACCTCAGCAGGCTCAGTAGGATGTTCTTGTTGTGGTGCTTCATCATCCGATAAGGGTGGAGCATTTTCTTGTGGTGTAGCTGGCTCCCAAGCACTAGAGCCATCCGCAAAACGAGTAGGTCTCCGATTTCGCCCACGCTCAGTCCCTCTTGCCATGACAACCTACACAGTTTCACTTTAGTCAAGAATTTAAGAATAATACTTCGTATTGGTCAATTTCCATCTAAAAATCTACCCATATACTCTCTCTCTAAAATAAACCTTAGGATTCCTAAACCTAGGCTCTGATACCACTCTGTCACGCCCCAAATCCAGCACCTGAGTTGGGCACATGACACGGCCGCACAAACCCTAGAGCAGCACCCTAGGATCATGTAAGGCCTAAAATTTAACACTTCAAAATTTTAAATAACCAATTAAATACCAAAACAATCAACCGATGTCACAGCTTCAAATCGAAAACAAACTTGTTCAATACAATTATTCAAATATTCTTAGGCATCAGAGAATTTAAACTAACTAAATTACTAAGGCTTCAGTTCTTATTTGCCCTCGCCCCAAACCGCCCAAACTACGCAACCTGTGAGTCTGAAAAAAAAATTAAGAAGAAAAATATGAGCTTCTCCAGCTCAGTAAGAATCACTGCACATGTACATCAACCTAGTAGATTAATATTTCTAAAACTAATACAATTTAGAAAACACATAGGTATGTAATAACTGGAACATTGTCACAAATATGCATATATATCATCATACATCATCAAGTGAAATCTTCATTCATTGTTTGAATTTCATATTATATGTTTCATTCTTCACATCTTTGGAATGACAACTTTTTATTTCTTTTTGGCTTTGGACTACCCGGATCATGCGACGATCTTTTATTCGGATCGATTTCTGTGATCTTCCTCGGATCGAAATATTCATGATCTTTCTCGGATCAAAGTGGCCATGATCTTTCTCGGATCAAATCATTCATGATCTTTCTCGGATCAGATTCTTCATGATCTTTCTCGGATCATATTCTTCCACACATAAGCCTGTGGGGGCTGTCCCAGGCATAAGCTCCTGGCAAGCTATTCCACATGACAAGGCCAGTCCAAACCATAATTCTTTTTCTTTTCATGAAATTATGATATTTATTTTCATTAATCAATTCAAATTTCGCAGTGTACTCAAAATAAACATATCATAACTATATAATCATACCATCATATGCTTTGATGAAAAATATTTATGCTCGCAACCACAAGTAATTGTCAACATTACATATGATAAAATTCATTGATTTCAAATCCAACGATGCAAAACTATCAGGAAAATAATATATACATGTGATGATGATCATGTATAATGATTCTTACCTCGATAATTGAGAATTTAAATTCACAGCCTTATAGTCCGAAAATCAAGTCCTACTCGTTGTCTCCCTGATCGTTAGACTGCTCTCCTATCAAATAAAATAAATTAATTTAATCAAATAAATTATATATATATATATTGAGGTTATCTAACTCATACCCATGTCCCCCCTTTTATATATATATATATATATACATATATATATATATATTATGTATTTATATATCTTTATTATTTTTCATTTTTATTCATTATTTTTATTTATTTAATATATGCATATATATACATATATTATTATTGTTATTATTTTATTTTATTATTATATATATATATATATTATTTGGAGAAGAGAGAAGAGGCTTCTTCTCTTCTCTTCTCCATGTTTTTAAAAAAAACAGGGACCCGAGCCCCCACCGAATTTCTTCCCACATCCCGACCAAGAAAACTCTTCCGGCCACCTTCCCCGGCAGCGTCCGACGCCGGCGAAGCTACCAAGTCGGTGGCAGTGCCACCTTCCTCGTTGCCGGCGGCAGAGAAGGAAGACAATCACAAAAACAGGGTATCCCTGTTGAGCCCGAACCGGCTCCTTGCCGGCTTCCGAACACTGGTGACCGGAGAATAACAAGGAGAAGAGGAAATACCTGGTTCCGTCGTCCAAAGAAAGCTCCGACGACTCCTCTTTCTTCCGATCAACCCCCCCATGGTAACCTTTGAGAAAGTTTCTCAAAACCCTCGATTTTCCTCAAAATTTTTGGTTGTAATTTCCTAAAGGAAGATCGGGGGATCTTATAGTGGAGGTTTCCTACCCTAGCCGGACTCTTTGAGTCCGAAATTGCCGGAATCGTGAAGGAAGAAGACTCCGGCTAGGAGTCTTCCTCCTTCTCTGTTTTTTTTTTTTTTTTTTTTTGTTGGGCCGTCTGGGCTACAAGCCCAGATAACCGGGCTGCTACAGATATAGACCTTCACCTTGCACACAAGGATTCTTCACGCCCAGATTTTCTCTCCAAAATTTTTCTTGCATACGCCCACTCTTCTCCTCCTTTTAAAACAACAACCAAGATCTTATTCACGTGAGAGGATAAAGATGAGTAATTGCACATTTGAATTCAAATCAAATTTTGAATTCAAATGGAAACTAATTTATCCCTATCCACTAAGGGCGTGAGAAGAGAGGGCGTGGCTTAATTTGTGCGTAAGTGATTTCATGAGAAATATTTTCTCATGTAATAAATGGGGTGCTAAAAGAGGATAAGGTCAAGGCGCTAAGATTGGTTGCTCATTCAAATTCAAACTTTGTTTTGAATTTGAATGGCCAACCAATCATCCTTATCCACTCATTTGGCGCATTAAAGTAGGGCGTGAGGAGGGCTTTACATGAGAAAAAATTTATGAGAATTTCCTTCTCGTGAATTCAAATGGGCGCAGTGGAAGTGAGGTGGCGCAGGGAGAATGGGTCAAGGTGGTTTCATTATTTAAACCAACCTAATTGAACCAAATAAGTTAGGCCCAATTAGACTAATTTAAATCCAACTAAATTAGGCTTAATTAGACTCAATAAAATTCTAATCAAACCAAAAGTTGATTAAGACCAACCCCTGATCAAATCAGGGACCAAACCATCTCGACGATTAGGTCAACTCTTAACCTAATCGGGTCAAACCCAACTGAATCCAATTCAATTGGACTTGATCCAAAAATAATTACTCAATCAAATTAAGTTAATTAGCGATCAAATCACTAATTAAACCTCTCATAAATATTGAGTCCAAATTTGATGGATAATCGGACATCAGAATTCATCGATATGTAACCCTGATCGAAGAGTCCCAAACCAATGAGACTCTTGACCCCGGTACCCAAAATATGTGGGACTCATGATCAGAGAATCCTGATTCTCGATCACAGAGTCCCAGACATGTAGGACTCATAGTCTACGAGCATTAGGACTCTTCATCAGCCATCAGATCAGATAGGAACCTCTAATGTGTGTGACCCCGTAGGTTCGAACCTAAGCCGGTAGCATAGGAACTAATTCCTGTACTAATCGAAGTGACCATCTAGCAATGATACCCAACAATCGGATAGGTCGAATAGTCACAATCGCAACACTCAGAACCTACGTGAATATGGTTACTGTATAATTCATCCTTTTGACCTCTGTGTTTAGGACGACTCAGGGTTAAACTGTCCACCCTGATTAGATCATCCGAATCGTGCTCAACTCAAACAGTCCTGTGACTCCTCACAAAGACTACCCTGGCCAAGATTTTGCTAAATTGAAACACGACTGTACACAGCTCCTAAACTGGAGTGGTCAATCCCTTCTTGACATATGCACTGACAAGTCAAGTACTTGACTACACCAAGCAGCCTTCCATCACTGAATTAGAAATTCAGATAGTCCAGTGCCTAAGTGCAGTGAGTTGCTTGTAAGTCACCGTGGCGGTCTCAGGTCGGAGGGATATTTATATCCATATTCCATCGGAGCAAATCTTGACAGCAGAAATAGCTCCGGAGTCGGTCACGTTCAGTGCAGATATACCTTTACATCTCACCTGTATGCCATACCAGTATCTCCACACTCATTGGTTAAGAGGACAACCAACCTATATGGCACACAACGACCTATGCTTGATAAACGTTGTCATCCTTGGTAACAATGTATCATTTGGTCACGAACAGATTTAAGGACTAAACGATAAATCCTCCTTTGTTGAGTCTAAATAGTCTTAAGGACTTCACCACAACATAGGAGTTCATTAGAAGATAAAACATTTTGTGATGAAAAATATCAAAATAATTTTTATTAATTCATAATTCATGTACATATACAAAAAATGAGCACAACCGTCAACAGGCTGACGATTGACTTTGGGACACTATTTCCAACAATCTCCCACTTGGCCTAAAGCCAATCGATGCAGTATCTAATACCCATCTTTGACTTGTAGTCGTCGAACTCCTTCACCGCAATGACTTTAGTGAATGGGTCGGCCAGGTTCTCCTTTCCGTCGATCTTCTAAAGGTCGACGTCACCTCAATCCATAAATTTTCAGATGAGATGGTAGCAGCGTAGAATATGCTTCGTCTGCTGGTGTGCCTTAGGTTCCTTCGCCTGAGCAATAGCTCCAGAGCTGTCATAGTAGAGCAGAACTGGACCAACAAGGGAGGGTGCTACTCCGAGCTCGGTGATGAATTTTCTCAGCCACACCGCTTCTTTGGCAGCATCTGATGCAGCGACATACTCCATCTCGCAAACTGAATTAGCTACTGTGTGTTGCTTGGAACTCTTCCAGCAGATAGCCCTACCATTAAGGGTAAAAATAAATTCCGACACACTTTTGCTGTCATCGTGATCAGACTGGAAATTAGAGTCTGTAAACCCTATAAGTCTCAAGTCCGATTCACCATAAATAAGCCACTGATCTTTAGTATTTCTTAAATACTTCAGGATAGTTTTAACAACCTTCCAATGATTCTCCCCTGGATCAGATTGGTATCTACTCACTACCCTTAGTGAGTATGCCACATCTGGTCGTGTACATGTCATGACGTACATAATAGATCCCACAGCCAAAGCATATGGAATCCTACCCATACGCTATCTCTCTTGAGGTGTTGTCGGACAATCCCTCTTCGAGAGAAAAATTTCATGGCCTATCGGTAGATAGCTTTTCTTGGAATTTTCCATGCTGAACCTCTTCAACATGGTATCATGTACGTAGACTGGGATAAACCAAGCAACCTTTTAGATCTATCCCTATAGATCCTCATCCCTAGGATGTAGGAAGCTTCTCCCAAATCTTTCATGAAAAACTATGACGACAGCCAAATCTTTATTCCCTGTAATGCAGGGATATCATTCCCGATTAAGAGAATATCATCCACATACAATACAAGAAATATCACTACTGGACCATTAGCCCACTTATAAATGCAGGACTCTTCTCCGTTCTTAACGAAGCCATACGTCTTGATCATCCTATCAAAACGTATGTTTCAACTCTAGGATGCCTGCTTAAGTCCATAAATGGACCTCTGTAGTCTGCACACCTTAAACTTATCAGTGGTTGTCAATCCTTCAGGTTGTATCATATACACCGCTTCATCCAGCTCTCTGTTTAGGAAAGCTGTCTTCACATCCATCTGCCAGATTTTATAGTCCAGATGGGCAGCTATCGCAAGCATAATCCGAATGGATTTGAGCATTGCCACGGGAGAAAACATCTCGTCATACTCTATACCATAACGTTGACGATATCCCTTGGCAACCAGACGGGCTTTATAGGTTTCCACCTTTCCGTCTGCGCTCCTCTTCCTCTTGAAGATCCACTTACACCTTATGAGTTTTACTCCTTCGGGTGGGTCAACCAATGTCCACACATCGTTGGCCTTCATGGACTCCATTTCGGATTTCATGGCCTTTAGCCATTTCTCAGAGTCGGATCTCTGCATTGCATCCATGTAGGTGATCGGATCCTCATCATTTTCATCAAGTTCGATAGGATCGTCATCCCGGATTAAGAAACTATAGTATCTGTCCGGTTGACGTGGTACTCTACCAGATCGCCTTATGGGTGCTTGAACAATGGGCTCTGGATCTGATCTAATCAAATTCGATTCAAGTTCAGCAACTTGTGTCAATTTTTTCACCTGTCGAACTTTGTCAAGTTCGACCTTAGAGGCAACAGTCCCTTCACCAAGAAACTCTTTTTTCAAAAAGATTGCCTTAAGGCTGACAAACACCTTTTGCTCATCAGTCAGGTAGAAATAATACTCTTTGGTCTCTTTTGGATATCCTATAAAATTACACTTGTCAAACCTAGGTCCTAGCTTGTCCGTAATTAAACGTTTAACATAAGCCGGACACCCCCAAACTCTAAGGTGCGAGAGTACTGGCTTACGTCCTATCCATATCTCATATGGCGTTTTGGTTACAGACTTACTCGAAACTCTATTTAGAAGGTAACAAATCGATTCGAGCGCACATCTCCAGAAGGAGATCGGCAGACCAGCAAACCCCATCATGGATCGAACCATGTCCAACAAGGTCCGATTTCTCCTTTCAGATACACCATTATGCTGTGGTGTTCCAGGAGGAGTCCATTGAGAGAGAATCCCATTCTCCCCAAGATATGTCAGAAACTCATTGAAAAGATATTCGCCTTCTCGATTAGATCGAAGAGTTTTAATACACTTTCTAGTTTGTTTTTCTACCTCATTTCAGAATAGTTTGAATATTTCAAACGACTCCGATTTATGCTTCATTAAATAGACATACCCATATCTCGATAGGTCATCTGTGAAGATTATGAAGTAGAAATATCCATCTCTTGCACTTGAGCTCATGGGTCCACATACATCAGAATGTACCAGACCCAAGAGTTTACTGGCTCGCTCACCTTTTCTAGTAAAAGGTGACTTGGTCATTTTACCAAGAAGACAGGACTCACAGGTTGGAAGTGATTTACAATCACCTACTTCAAGAATTCCTTCTTGAGCCAACATGTTTATCCTGTTCTTATTGATATGACCTAGCCTACAGTGCCAAAGGTAGACTTCTGACACATTATCTATTCTAGGACGTTTATCAGAGGTTTGAACCACATTAACAGGTTGTGATAGAAAGTAAATTTTATTATAAAATTATCTAATAAACATTGTAACACCATTCAAAATGATATTGCAAATATTTTTTTTTATTAAAAATTGATAATCGTTCATGGCCAAAAGGCCTACAGAAATAATATTCAATAAAAAGTTTGGACAATAGTGACATTCACTCAGAATTATAGTTCGAGAATTGATTACAAGGTTCATAATTCCTAATGCTAGAACTGAAACTTTGCTTCCATCTCCATCGTTCAGGAACCTCTGCCTTCATCAAATCTCCTACTGACTTGTAAACCCTGCATCGAATTGCAAATATGATAAGGGCTTCCGGTATCCAATACCCAGGCAGTAGTATCACAAATGAAAAAGTTGCAAGGTGTTATCATATAAGTACCTTGCTTCTTCTTTGGCCTGTTCGGATCCAGTGAGGCAATGTATAGAGGACAGTTCCTCTTCCAGTGCCCCTGCTTCTTGCAAAAGAAGCACTCCGCTTGGCTCTGGTCGGGCTTGTGCTTCTTAGTCTGACCCTGTGCAGACATCCCAGCATGCAGCTGTACCTTCTTATTCTTCTTCTTCTTGTTCTTCTTTCCTTTCTTAAAGGGTCGACGATCAGAAGAAGATCCTCCCACAATATTCACCGACTCCTTATAGAGCTGGTGATCCTTCTCAAAGTTCTGCAGCAACCCCAACAAATCGTGGTAGTTCACTACAGGCTTTGTCATTCGAAAATGAGTAAGAAAGGGGAGGAAGGACTTGGGCAATGAATTAAGGATCGTATCCTTACCGAGCTGCTCGTGCAGGGGAAAGCCCAGTTTACTTAGGTGCTCAATCATTTCGATCATGTACAGTACATGATCGGTGACTGAGGCCCCATCCCTCATCCGAGCATTGAAAATGGCACAACTAGTTTTGTGCCTTTTAACGTCGTCAGGCATGCCAAAGGAGTCGTTCAACATTTGAAGCATCTCCTGAGGCTAGGCGTTCTCGAACCTATGGCTGAACTCATCATTCATTGCCGCCAGCATAATACACCGAATGGTGGTGCGGTCATTGAGCCACTTCTGGTAAGTGTCTCGGACCGTCCCTCTATCGTTCGGGGCTGGCTCCTCAGGTGCCGGATCCATTACTATATAAAGGATCCGCTCATGCTCAAGGACGATTTTTAATTTTCGATATCAGCTATCGAAATTAGGTCCCATGAGCTTGTCATTATCTACTAATGACCGGAGCGACAGGGTAGTGGCCATAGCTACATAAAGAAAAATCAGACCTCTATTAGTACATAAATTATTAATACTAAAGACTTGGACTTTAGTCTAAAGTTTCTCCCAATATTTTTACGAACTAGTAGCCTCAACCTCCAATTCAAGGAATTACTTTAATTCCTTAGTGGGTACTAGAATCCACACAGACTACACACGAGTCCAACTTTGGTTGGTAAACCCATGTGCATCTATGGGTAGGTTCATAATCAGTTATTTTTCTAAACAACTTCTGGTAATTGATTTTGCCCCAGAACCTAATCAGTAGGCTTTGGCCTCCACTGAAAAGATCTGGTTAGGTCCAACCATTAACATGACTTGATTTGGTGAATCGGACCAATAAATGATCAGGCCCGACTTTGGCTGGCCAACCTGACCACCATCAGAAAGACTCAAACCAAATTATCATATTATGAATGATAATTCCATTAGTCATAAGCACCAAGCCTTTGGGCCTCCAATGATTATTAAACTAATGGACTCATTATCACTCACTTAATGGGAGGCTATGACTTAGTTATCACTATAACTTAATCATTTTTAGGACCTAATAATTTTTGAGAATTTTATTAAAGGATAAAAGAGAATAAATTTTCAGCCAATTTCAATCCTCCCACTGACTTCACTAAGTCAGATTAAAAAAAATTTAATTAAAGTTGGCATTAGGAGCACCTAAATCAGTCAAACTGATTTACCTAATGATATGGGTGAGCCCTAATCACCAAGTGATCTAATCAAAATCTAATTCACCAGGTTGGCCAGGTAAGTGAGATCAGTGGTGGGGATAAGCCATTAACTCGTCAGAGATCGAATCACTGCGAGTAGCTCCCGCTTAAAAACCATTGGTCAAACTGCCAAACCTACCTTAGACACCGACCAGTTTATTAGTTTTAATTTGATCAACTTAGTAAATAGGGTTCCACCGCGTAGCCATGAATTAAGTCCATCTTGGTCTAGTTAAAGACATGGACTCATTCAACTACAATTATTGGAGTTGAGTCTAGAGTATCCTTGACCTAATCTAATTCAACTTTTGATTAGATTTGACCAATTACTCTAATTTAGTCCATTTCTTTAAGCTAACCTTAGGTCTAACCCAATTATGGACCTAATCCATCTAATCCATTGACCCACAAGTTTATGCAATTATTTTAGGTCTTAATTCATAATTCTAGACCTACTAGACAACACTTAATTCTTTTAATTAAGTATTTGGGCTGATGGGTCAGGGTTTGATATTTCGAAAATAATTTTCAAATTTGAAAGATTTTATTTTCTGTTCACCAAATATGTTGACTCATTACACAAATAGATCAGCATATTTCATAAATAGCAATCCTATTGCTAATTACATAACAAAAAATAACTCAATCAAAATAAATCATGAATATTTCTTTCGCTACTTCATCTGCATGGGATATAATTGCATCGGCATCCCTACCGCCATAGGAGACCCCATCGAATGGGAAGAGAGGGCCTTTAAACCCTACTTTTCTCCTATGACCGGACGGCCATGGCAACCAACCCAATTCGATTATTTTCTACTTGGATCAAGTATATCTAAATATATCAATTTTAAAATTTAAATTTAAAAATTTAAATTTTAAAATTTAAATTTTAAATTTTAAATTTCAAATAAATTTCAAATTTTAAATTTTTAAATTTTAAATTTTAAATTTTAAATTTTAAATTTTAAATTTAAAATTTCAACCAAATTTTAAATTTTAAATTTTTGAATTTCAAATTTTTGAATTTTGAATTTTAAATTTTAAATTTTAAAATTCAAATTTCAAATTTTGAATTTCAAATTTTTGAATTTTGAATTTCGAACAACTTTCAAAATTCAAAATTTAAAATTTAAATTTTAAATTTTAAGTTAAAAATTTTAGATTACAACTTAATCTATGCATGCAAATATATATATCATATCTAAGAACCCGCTCTGATACCATTTGTGGAGAAAATTCAGTGGAGGGGTAAAATGGTAATTTTAAATTTTTTAAAAAATCACTATTTTATAGCAAAAATTATTAATTAATTTAATTAATTAATAAAAATTTATCCTACACTAGGATCTAAATATGATATATAGCATGCATGCATTTAAATTTGAAATTCAAATTTGAACAGTAAACACTTTACTGTAATGTGTTCAGAACACAATACCTTTGTGCGGATAGTAGATCGCCGTAATCTGATCATCGTTGGAAGAGTCTGATCATCACGATGTAGCCACACAGTATGTCTAGCCTCTGTGGATCGTCCACACGAAGCTTCCGGTCTGATCGACTCCTCACGAGTGCTAGCTCGTTGTAGAGCCCTTTCGACGGCCGATGCTGATCGAACTCCTTCGATCGATGTCTATCGATTCTTTGGATGCTCTGGATTATTAGCAAATGTGCTTGAGAGGATGTTGAAGATCTTCCTAAAATTTGATGGGCTCACGACACTCGTAGCTCTCCTTCTCACTTCCCGAACTCCAGGCTGAAACCCTGAAGAACTCACTGAAATCTTGCGCACACTTTTTCTTTCTTTTCTTTCTTTTTCTCTCGGAAGGATATAAACCTTCACCTTGCACACAAGGATTCCTCACGCCCAGATTTTCTCTCCAAAATTTTTCTTACATACGTCCCACTCTTCTCCTCCTTTTAAAATAACAACCAAGGTCTTATCCACTGAGAGGATAAAGATGAGTAATTGCACATTTGAACTCAAATCAAATTTTGAATTCAAATGGAAACTAATTTATCCCTATCCACTAAGGGCGTGAGAAGAGAAGGGCGTGGCTTAATTTGTGCATGAGTAATTTCATGAGAAACATTTTCTCGTGTAATAAATAGGGCGCTAAAAGAGGATAAGGTCAAGGCGCTAAGATTGGTTGCTCATTCAAATTCAAACTTTGTTTTGAATTTGAATGGCCAACCAATCATCCTTATCCACTCATTTGGCACATTAAAATAGGGTGTGAGGAGGGCTTTGCATGAGAAAAAATTCATGAGAACTTCCTTCTTGTGAATTCAAATGGGCGCAGTGGAAGTGAG
Source organism: Elaeis guineensis (assembly GCF_000442705.2). Lineage (NCBI taxonomy): Eukaryota > Viridiplantae > Streptophyta > Magnoliopsida > Arecales > Arecaceae > Elaeis > Elaeis guineensis. The sequence continues at coordinate 122,445,384 of NC_026003.2, forward strand.
GTGGCGCAAGGAGAATGGGTCAAGGTGGTTTCATTATTTAAACCAACCTAATTGAACCAAATAAGTTAGGCCCAATTAGACTAATTTAAATCCAACAAAATTAGACTTAATTAGGCTCAATAAAATTTTAATCAAATCAGAAATTGATTAAGCCCAACCCCTAATCAAATCAGGGACCAAACCATCTCGACGATTAGGTCAACTCTTAACCTAATCGGGTCAAATCTAACTGAATCCAATTCAATTGGACTTGATCCAAAAATAATTACTCAATCAAATTGAGTTAATTAGCGATCAAATCATTAATTAAATCTCTCATAAATATTGAGTCCAAATCCGATGGGTAATCGGGCATCAGAATTCATCGATATGTAACCCTGATCGAAGAGTCCCAAATCAGTGGGACTCTTGACCCCGGTACCCAAAATGTGTGGGACTCATGATCAGAAAATCTTTATTCTCGATCATAGAGTCTCAGACACGTAGGACTCATAGTCCACAAGCATTAGGACTCTTCATCAGCCATCAGATCAGATAGGAACCTCTAATGTATGTGACCCCGCAGGTTCGAACCTAAGCCAGTAGCACAGGAACCAATTTCTGTACTAATCGATGTGACCATCTAGCAATGGTATCCGATGATCGGATAGGTCGAATAGTCACAATCGCAACACTCAGAACCTACGTGAATATGGTTACTGTATAATTCATCCTTTTGACCTCTGTGTTTAGGACGACTCAGGGTTAAACTGTCCATCCGGATTAGATCATCCGAATCGTGCTCAACTCAAACAGTCCTGTGACTCCTCACAAAGACTACCCTGATCAAGATTTTGCTAAATCGAAACATGACTGTACACAGCTCCTAAACTGGAGTGGTCAATTTCATCTTGACACACGCACTGACAAGTCAAGTACTTGACTACACCCAGTAGCCTTCCGTCACTGAATTAGAAATTCAGGTAGTCCAGTGCCTAAGTACAGTGAGTTGCTTGCAAGTCACCGTGGCGGTCTCAGGTCGGAGGGACATTTATACCCATATTCTATCGAAGAAAATCTTGACAGTAGAAATAGCTCTGGAGTCGGTCACGTTCAGTACGGATGTACCCTTACATCTCACCTGTATGCCATACCAGTATCTCCACACTCATTGATTAAGAGGACAACCAACCTATATGGCACACAACGACCTATGCTTGATAAACGTTATCGTCCTTGGTAACAATGAATCATTTGATCGCGAACAGATTTAAGGACTAAATGATAAATCCTCCTTTGTCGAGTCTAAATAGTCTTAAGGACTTCACCACAACATAGGAGTTCATTAGAAGATGAAATATTTTGTGATGAAAAATATCAAAATAATTTTTATTAATTCATAATTCATGTACATATACAAAAATGAGCACAATCGTCAACAAGCTGACGATTGGCTTTGGGACACTATTCCCAACACACAAGACACAAATAAAAAGTGAAAGGACATTTTATTGAAGAAAAAAGCTTCATTACAAGAGGATTTTGATCAGACGAAGTCCGTAACTATAAGATAGGAAAGACCACAAGCACGATCGCTGTCTAAGCCCTACACGAGGTTGGTTCGACAAAAACTATGGAACTTGATGGTGTCGACCTCACGGTCTCCGAAAATGCTTTGTCTTCATGATAAACATCAAAGGAGGATCAGAAGGCTACACTAAAATCGCTCGGGGGAGTCTAGCCACCCTCTAGTCTGAGGCTCTCCCAGGAAACAACACCAAGAGCAGTCCCAGCAGCCACTGCTATGACTCTATAGATAGGACTATAGAAGTTTCTAATATCTCTCATACCAAATGAAGATGTTACCTAATGCACTCCCTTCTGGCATGCTCCTTTGAGATGGATCTTGTCTCCATAAGGGCCCAAGAAGGCCCCATCAAGCACAAGCAAGCAGCAGTAGCACTTCGGCAACCACAAGAGAAGCATCTCGAAAGGACAACCAGATGATTATGGGCTCAAGTAGCAAAGGGGCTCCTTTTATAGAGAAATCATGCCCTTATCATCTCCAACCACTCCACTGGCCACGGGATGCATGTCGTTGTAGGAGAGGCTCGAAGGCTATGCCGTTAGAAGTCAAAGCATCAGTTGTCCCTCTCGATACATTGCCGCCCTCGAAGAATGCCCGACATTAAATACCCAGGGTATGCATCCAATCAACATGAAGGCCCAGTCCCCAAGAAAAAGAGAAGAACAAGAAAAAGGTGTTCGGAGTAACTCCACATAAGACAAAAGATGATCGGATATGTGCAGACATCGATGGCTAAATCAGCATACCAACCTCTTGAAAGCACCCTAGCCTAGGCATTGCGATTTTAATGCATAAGTTGGTGAAGCGCCGAAGACGCAAGACAACACCAATCCAAAATGAGGCTTCTTGCAGATAAGGACTTCAGAAGAGTGATGTGATGGTAAACAGTTTTAGTTAAGATGGTCGATGGATGTGGCCCAGGCCAAAAAAACTGGCTCAAAAACTGCTTCGAAAACTTTGCCCCTGAAGTCCAAACTACGATTTCTAAGGAAACCTATATGCTTAAAAGGTTGGTCCATTGACAAAGATTAGACTCACATCGAAGCTCAAAATTATGATTTTTGAGGGAGTCTAAATGCTCAAAAGGTTCGTTCAACGACAGAGATTAAACTCGTGCCAAAGCTCAAAATTACAATTTCTGAGGAAACCTAAAAGCCTAAAAGGTTTGCCCGATGATGGAGATTAGATACACACTGAAGCTCCAAAATCATGATTTTCAAGAGCGACCTAGCCACTCGAAAGGTCTGCCCAACAAAAGAAGTCAGGCATACACTAAAGCCTCCAACCCAGTGATTGCATGATTGAATGGCAGTAAAAGTTTCAATAGAAGAGGGAAGAAATGAAGTGCAATAATGAAAGAGTTATCCATAGTAAAAGTTTATTTTTTCATTCAAAAAGAAAATATTTACATGAAGTCGATGCCAAAGGGGCACCAAACAACAAAAATGAAAAAAAGAGAAGAGAAAAGTGAAAGGAAAGGAAGAAAAGTGAGGCAAAAAGATGAAGACCAAATCCTCATCCGAAGAGAAGACTCCCACCTCCTCATCACTATTTTCAGGACTAAGGCAGTGCAGGTCTAACTGCAGTATCATATACTTCAAATAGGCTTTGCAATTCTCAAAGCTCTAGATGAACCCAGTGGCGAAAGCATCGAGAAGCTTCCCCTTGAAGGCCTTGGAGAACTTGTACTTCGTGATGTAGTGGAGTTGCACTTCAGCAAAGGCCTCGACAATGGTGCCCTAGCAGGCCAACCCCCTAGAAGTGGAAGAGCCCTCAGAGAAAGTAGTGCCTGGCCTGTACTCGGAGGTTCCGACATGGCGACCTTCACTCTTCTGGGCAAAGGCCTCCCCCTCAGGTATTCGTCCTTCTTCCTGGTTGCCTCCTTCACTGATCGTGGTGACGGCTCCATCACGACAGGATTCTAAAAAGACAGGAAAAGGCTCTCTGACGAACGCATCAACTATCAGGAGGTGAACTATTTATATAAGTCTTAAACAACGTGTGCTTGATCAACCAGTAATTAGGTGATGCCGCACATCCAAACCCGAAGGGCCAAATGTCACAGCCACCAACTGCGCTCTCAATCATTTCAAATTTTGAGGGACAACTCCCAAAATACTTCAAGTCTCACCCTAATTTGCCATGCGGCAGGTTGGGATGGGCTTGAGGTGATCCTTTAGTTAATTCCCTTAAGAAATCCACCCACCTCAACGACAAATGGAGTCAGGAGTGTCCTGCTAATAAACGTCTGGAGACACCAGCAAATAATTGGAAGCCCAAGCCCTCGAATAACTAGTTGAGGTGGACATATCGGTTGTTGAGGTCCTCAAAATGCCTCCCCACAAGGTCATCCATCCGATCGCCCTCCCAAGCCACCAATAGTTCGAGATCCAGAAGGATATTGCTGATCCGAAAGTCATTCAAAATCCTCAACAAGATCTGAGGTCGCCTTGACAAGATCCGGAGTGGAAGAAGCCAACTTGTTAGATACCAACTCGACATTGAAGAAGAAGACCAAGTCGTGACGGATTTTGCGACCACCATCGAAATGATAGCTAAGGGGCCACCAAAGAGGCCACCCAACAATCATCCGGTGCAGATCCCAACCATCCCTGTGGCATGGGCAAGGCATCAGATGATGAAAAAGTTGATTCTGATATGCGGCTCCATGACCTGATCCAACAGTCTATTTTCCAGTTCGAACACTTCGAATTGAGAAATGAGGGATAAGTGTTGGACCATATTTTATCCATCTGATGACATGTCTACTCTTACAGAGGGTGGTAGACACTTGATGTCGTGATATGGATAACCGAGACACGTCATTGAGGCAACATCATGCGGCCCAAATGACACTGCAGATGTTGGTGCTTAGCCGACCACTTGCGATAGATCGACAACTTGTTTAAGACCGTTAGACAATGTCTCGCCAATCCCATTCTTTCTTGCTTCAGCTTCCTGCAAGTCGTTCGTAAGGTCGGACACTCTTCAGGACTTTCAATGCGTATGTCTCGTGGGCAACAAGCTCTGCAACAACCTACCGACACCCACTCTTCCGTCGAATGTGGGGGACAGACCGTGTGACTAACTTTGGTGCCTACCATCTTGGCTCTGACATCCACTACCTCAACTCCAGTGGATGTTAGTTGTCTAGTGGACCCCCTCGAACAAAGAGGGGGGAAGCCAGGGGAAAGAGAAGAAGAAAAAAACTTTTCAGCCCCTCAATGAAAGGAAAGAGGGATGAGCTCTCCCCATCGAGAGATAGGGAAGATCCTGGACTCTACTCTTTCTAACTCCATCTTTCTCTACTGTTCTCCCTCTCTGATTGATACTAACTTAATCATCGGAAGATCGTCCGCCAGGGAACCCTCACCATCTTCTCCGATGTTCTTGAACTTTCTTTGCAAGTCCGCGGTACTCTGATCGTAAACCGGCTACTCCAGCTTGGCGAGAGTGAACATCATTCAGCCACCCTCGCCATATCACTCAGTCGGAGAGGCGCAGCAACATCCAGAAAACTCTCACTTAGGGAGTTGAGATCTTAAAACTAACACATCATCATGATTAGTTGGTAGTTAGAAAAGGGTGATCAATTGAATTAATTGCATGGACGTAGGGATTAGTAATTGAGCACACCTTCTCTGATGAACAATATGCTCCACATAGAGGCATTGCCTTTCCCGATCAGAAACATCTTGTGTCAAGGACCCCAGATCCTCTTGGTTCCTATTAACTTGACCGTTCAAAAGTTCTTGAAGTCGATTCTCCTTCATGGCAGATACAAAAGCTAATGTGAGACATTTCTCCTTTTCAGATCCTTCAGAATAATAAGGTGTCTTGTTACTGCCAAGGAGCTCGAGAAGAATCACATCAAAACTCTTTTATCAGTCAGTTGGCATGTTTCCAAGGACTTAGGGTCCAAGAAGCCCCAAACTCCCTGCACTAATTTAGCAAATTGAGTCCCATCCATCGGGACTAAATTTGAAGATCCCAAATCAGACACCTTTGCCATGAAATTGTCGTGCAAACAGTACTTTCACATTCTCCACATGAAGAATTGGTGGGGAACCTGATGAACGTAAACTATATGCTAGTGCCAGACACTAAAGCAATATCTAGAACCTTAAATTTGCGTTGGTATTGACGACGCCCTAGGACTTCAAGGATTGAAAATAAGGCATGTTCTTTGATTTAGAATGATCGAACTCTTTTGTGAACTGTACTTGCTGTTGAGGTTTGGTGCAAGTAACCAAGGAATCCGGTAAACCTAAGCCGAATGTTTCCTTTAGTTATATTTCTCCAAGCATATGCTTCTCCCGCCGCACTTCTAATAGGTATCATATTAGCATGTAATATAGACCATATACTGTTCCGCATAGCAAGCCAGAATGTCCAAACAGAGCATTCTCGCGAAGAGTATTCATCAGATTTATCTACACGTATGTTAGTTTCCTGTTATGAAATGCATGCACAGCACAAAAATTAGACATCTCTTCCTATTCTTTTTCCTCGAGCTCTTACTGGTGAAGGTTTATTAATTTCTCAAGTTCCATTGGATTGGTTTCTTTCCGATCCAACCCGATTACGTGGAACCCAAATATATACACTTGTCACAGGTTTTGGGTTTGCCATGAATGGGAGGCTGTGGTCATGGATTATTGCCGTCCTTCGTGATTGTGTATCAAGCATCCTTCGGAATGATTACAATGCAGAACTAGTAACAGTTATCTGTGGATTTTGGCATGCAGAATTCTCCGCAGAATACGCGGTTCCTCCTAGTCTCTTAGTGGGCG
>NC_026003.2:122454243-122475408 GCF_000442705.2 Elaeis guineensis
TGGTGTAATGTGAGGATCTGCTGCAATTTTTTCTCCCTGCGGACGTTCTCTGAGCGTGGTGGCGAGATGGGAGAGGCGGAACTGAGGAAGTTAATTTAGGGAGGCAGGGACATCTGCCTTCCTGGGTCTACTGGTTCCTGAATCGTCTTTCAATCCTCACTATAAGTTTTTCTTCTTCTTACCGTTGTCTGAAGAATGATAATTAGTTATCTGGAAACAACATGGTTAGAAAATCTGTAATAAAAACTATAAACAACAGAAATTAATACATCTGTCAATCCGGAGTTCCAGTTTTACTCCTTTGTATTTGAGGTACAGTACGGTCATTAGAAGTTTAATTGCGAAATTCTAACCGATGGCTACAGCAATCTATTAATTAATTGGTGAGAGTGGGTTCTGAATTTGTTTCCTTTTTAGCATATCAGAGAAAGACTTGATTGACTCATCTTCCGCACTTTTTTATGTCCACCATCATTCAGTTTTCGAACGTTTTCTTTTGAAAAGATCTGCAGATGTACAAACCACATAATGGTTCCAAATGTTGTCTTTGACAAGTGTACTATTGGATTGTAATGAAGCGGGTTTGTATCAGTACCAACCATTTTTTTAGGTAAGTTTACCCTGTTGAAGACAAAGGCCGGTCTCAGCATATAATTTGCATTCAGCTTTACAGGAACATTTCTCTCCAAAGCCATATTTTAAAAGCCAATAAAGTCGAAACCATAGGAACAGATCAGCCAAGATCATGAAGACTTCTATATTTTTTATTTTCTATTCTTCCAACATGCGACTATTATTTATTTCATAATCAAATATATAAAAATGTGGATCATAACATGATGTGCGCTAAGGCAGATTTAATAGTATGCCACAATATAGAGATGTCAAAGGAAATGAAACCATCTAAAGGAAGCAAAATCAAGGAACAGGCGAAAATTCCTGCCGCTCTAGGAATTGAGATGGATTAATGTCCAGGAACCAATAATAAACTAGGAGAGAGAATCACGATATCAGGGCATTTCAATTCAAGAAAATAGGATAAATAATGTGTGATGGCCTGGCCCGAGTAAGAATCCCAGCCCACCAAAGTCCAAAAAAAAAAAAAAAAAAAAACAGAAGAGAAGAACTCCCGAAGGCAGTCTTCTTCCTCCTCTCGCCGGCTCCCAATCGGAGTCGAAAAAGAGCTCCCTCCGGCTCTATTTAAGAAGGAGATCCCTCCTCTCTCCCTTCCACCAAAGATCTGAGATCTAGTCGGCGGCAATCGTCGGAAAACCATCGCGGAGATCCGTCCCTGTGCCCGTCCAATTGCTCGCCGGTAAAACCTCGCCGGCGTCGGAGGTAAGCCTCCTCCCCTTCCTCTCTTCTCCCTTTTCCTTCCTGTGCCGGTGTGCACGCTCGTCGGCGACCGGAGTCGCCGGATTTTGTTGCGGAAGAAACCTTTATTTTTGTCGTTTTTCTTTGATTCCGACGTCGGTGGTCACCGCCGACCATCGGTTTGGCCCTCCTCTTGTCGTTGAGTCTCCCCCTCCTGCCGACGGTCGCCCCATGTCGGTTGCACCATCGGTCGGCCAGCCAACAGGGGATTGTGAGATCCCCTGTTTTGGCTCAAAGGAAGCCCAGGAAGAAGAAAAAGAAAAGAAAAAGAAGGAAAAAAAAGAAAAAGAAAAGAAAAAAGAAAAAAAATAAAAGAAGAAGAAGAAAAATAAAAATAATAATAATATAATAATAATAAATAGGATTTTCTCTCCTCTCTCTTCCGTGAAGAAAAAAAAGAAAGAAAGAAAGAAAGAAAGAAAAGAAGAAAAAAATAAAATAAAATAATTAATAAATAATAATATAAATAATAAAATATGAAAAGAGAGTTTCTTTCTCTTCCCTCTCTTCCTTCAGCTTGAACTAGTATTTTCTCTCTCTAAAATTGGACTTTCTCTCTCTAAGTTATTTCTCTCTCCTAAGATTTTTTAAAATTTTGAGAAGAATGATGATGAATTTAAATGATCCTAGTGATGGATTTTTGATCTATGATCATCGGACGGTACACCACATCCACTTTGATCAGATCAGATATTTTTAGATTTATTTCTTATGATTTTATTGAATTATCTACATGATAATTTCAGCATGATTTGATCTGATCGATCGGATTTATTGAATCATATTGTCTGAAAAATTCAAGATGAGTTTTCTCTCTCTAAAGTTTTCTCTCTATAATTTTTTCTCTCTAAAATATTCTTTCTCTTGATTGATTCTCTCTCTAAAAAGGTTAGTGAATGAAGAAATTTTTTTTAATAGTCCTGATCTTATTCTAATGAAGAATTCTGATTCATGATTGTCAGACAGCGTACTGGCACCCATCTTGATCAAACCATGAATCTTTAGATTTGATCATCCTGATCTAGCCATGACTTGATTTGATCATGTTGATTTCACCAATCGAGATATTGGATCAATCGTAATGTTGGATTATATCACCTGATCAATTCGAATTGTACCTCATAAATTCTCTCTCCTCTGATTTTTTCTCTCTTTTTGATTTTATGAAATCGATGAAGAAACCTCGGTCCTATCACTTCGAATCCGATTTGATCTGATAGTCAAACTTTAGATCGTTTAGGTCCTAATTAGATTTTGATTAGATGAAATTAGATGATCGGACCCAATCTAAACCGTTAAAATATGGTATTCGTATTCTTTCTAATTATTAAAATTGATTCTGTATAAGATTGTAGATGTTTGATCATGGGATATCGCGATATGATCTACGAACAGAATTTTTGAAAGAAAATTTATAAAATTATGTGGATTTATTGGAATGTATTCGAGGTAAGTAATGTTTTACTTTTTTTAGATTTATCAATAAATTATAATATATTTTTCTGACATGATTTGTGAAACGATGCATGAATTGGATGAATGATATTTTGTTATGAAAATATCTTATTTGAAATGTTATGATGAAGCATGATTGAACATATTGATTCCATGATACATTATATTGATTGATTTTGATACTACATGATTATATGTTTTATTATCGAAATTAGAATATGAAATATGATTTATGAAGAATTATGATATAAGAAACATTATGAATTGACAACCTGACTATGTAAAGGACCCTGCCAATGGGGTATATACGTTGGCAATTGATTTGTCCTGAGGGTTTACGTCACCAGAGAGACCAGCGACAAACCACCAGAGAGACCAGCGGTTCCGAAGGACTTTGCTGCCAGATGATTCGCAGCTCACCGTAAGAAGATACGCGGTGTTATGAACCTGCCATAGAAAAAATATGGTCATAGCTCATGGTTGATGAAAAGAATTGAAGAATGAAAGAAATTGAAATCTGGAAAGAAACTTGAATTTTAAAAAAAAAATAAATTTGACATGAATTATATTGCATAATTGGAAATTGATTTCGAATTGATGAACTCTATATGCTTATTTTTTATAAATGATTATTTACTTAAATACCCGATGAAATCTGTTGAGAAGTGATCATTGCTTACTGGGCTGTTTAGCTCATTATCTCCTATTTTTACTGTTTTTACAGATATTGAGGAATTAAAATGATACAAGATTTGAATGGAAGAGTGATCAGAAGCAGAATCTCTATACTTTTATTTTCGGTTGAAAGTCTTATTAAATTTGATGTAAGGACTATGAATCATTGTTAAATTTATTGAGATATTAAAGAAAAAATTTAGGTTGTTATATTTTAGATTTAAATTATTGGCTAATTATTTCGCTGTTGTTTTAGGATAGTATGATAAGATGCCTTGCATGCTTATGGGAAGAGTTTTCTATGAGTATGCGGCGGTTGCCATGACCCTCGATTCATAATCTCGGATCGAGGGCGTGACAATTAAAGTGGTATCAGAGCATAAGTGGATGAAATATGAAATATAGAATCAGATATAGAATAGATGTAAGTGGATAGACACTAGGGACATTATAGTGTAGATCTTTGATGATTGTAGTGGGAGAAATATTTAAAAATTTTGATTAAACATTGAGATTATGTATAAAAGGATCGCAAGAGATTATGACATATGGAGTTTGAAATATGATGGATAATCTATAGATCATGATATGATTAGTTAGATCTTGATCGAAAGTAATCACAAAAGGATTGACATAAAATTTTATTATGCATTGTGGTTATTAATTTGATCATTGATTATTCAAGTGAATCGTAAGTTCAAATTCAATGTGAGAATAATACTATGATATTACTTCTAGCTGAGAAGTTGACTATTATTGATAAGATAAAGATTTGATGATAAAATATTATTCCAGGATGGACTAAGAAAGTCTCTTATGATGCTTGATTGGAATATTTATCGAAATTGAACTTGGTATGTGGATCATATATAAAGTGGCATATTATGATGAATGCATATTTGAGGATATTGCAAAGAAACTTATTTTTTACGGATGAAATAGATTATGAGATTGTAGAATATTCATCGTACTGAAATCTTTAATCATCATCCTTAGATCTAGATAATAAATCTTATTATGTCTCTTGGAGACTACATGATATGTATGAAATTTTAATTTAAAGATTTCGTATCTAAGTTGATCAAGAGATTTTCTGATATTACTGTCGAGGTTGTTAATGAAAAATTGATATCTTTAGATTAAGACAAAAGATCTGATTTATATTTATTTCGGATTAAGGATCCATGTGAATTTATAATTTAGAAATTTTGGATTTAGGAATTGATATGGAGTTCCTTTGCTTTTGTTAACGAGATCCCTAATTGAATCTACTATTAAATGGAGATTTGATTTTTGAAGCTTGTATGATTGTTATGAAAAGATATTTGATTGATATTGAAGATCCTGATGATAAAAATTTTAAAAAATAATAATAATTTGAAATTCTTATATATTTTGATTATGTCCAAATTTGGTAGAGCATCGAAAGATTTTTTTTATTGATTTGACTTATAAAAATTTTTGATTTAAAAATTATCGAATTGAATTGATATGAGAATTAAAATTTGATTCCCATTGATTATAGTAAATCTATATGATGGTTTAAATATGATATTGGACTCAAGGGTTAATCAAGATTATTGTACACCAATAAAAGTATGAATGAGAATCTAAAGTTAATCTTTGACTTCAATTAAAATTTAAAATTTTAGATCTTTCTATTGATAAGATAAAAAAATAATTTGATCAAACTTTTTTTGGTGAACCTAAGAAATTTTGATTGTCAGAGTGCGCAGCGGAAGCATGGTAATCTGGATTACTTTGAGTAAGTCAGGAATGTTGACCCTTTGAGTTAAAAAATTATGATAGATGATATGATTTGATACAAAAAATTTATTGATATTAGAAAGAATAATATTTTAAAATTTTGAATTATTTTAGATATCCTAATATGATTTTTAAAAGTAGTGCTTCCACCTACTATGCTACAAAAATATTTAGCATCCTAATTCTAGGATGAGTGGACCCTTGATTTTTGATTTTAGATTTAAAATATTTAGAGATAAATTTTCTCTATCCTAGAATTAAATTTTATAATTCTCTATTTATTAGAAAGAATTTGAGATTATTTATCGAATAATGATTTCGATCTTAGATTATTATACTCAAATATTTATCTCCAGGGTATAATAAAATTTGAAGTTTGGACTCTTTTGATCATTATTATTTCTCTGACTGAATAGAAAAGATTGAGGTTATCTATTGATATTGACGATTATTTTACAAAAGATGGATTGGAGTTATTTATAATTTAATTTGATAATGAATCGATTAATTAAGAGTTGTTAATGTTTAGATAAAGAAAATTAATATACTTACTTAGAGTAGAGACATTGATTTTGATTATAAGAAAAATATAGTTTTGATTTAGATCAATTTTTGAGTTATTGATTTTTATTATGAAATAACTTAATGATAAAATTTGCTTCAAGAATTAGAATATTTAAGAGTTTGAGGGTTTGAGTAAGAAAATTTCGATGACTAGAAATAGTGATATTGATTCAATCAATAATGGTGATATTGATCTTTATGAAATGACTTAATGATGAAGTTGTATCGAGAATTAAAATATCAAGAGTTCGAGAATGAGATTGAAATGATAAATCTTCAATCTTTGAAAGTACGAATAAGAGAAAATATTTTTGAATTTTGATTGATTGGGATGTCATCATATGATTTACATAAGTATGTTTTTCCTATCTTATGATGGGTTGAAATTGAGAGTGGATAATATTTTAAAAAAAAATGAATGATGATGATGAATGAAGTTCTTATGCAAGAATAGAAATATTGATTTTCTTCTACCTACAAGAGATAGATTTGATTTTGATCTAGTCATGAGGTATTGAACATTATTTTATAGGAAATGAGATCATAATTTCGAAATCTTGAAATATTGAAAATCTTTGAGATGTTGATCTTGATAAATAAGAAAATGAATGGTTCCGTTTCAGATCAATATTTGATGTATTAATTTTTTCCTTATAAAATGATTTAAGAATGAATTTCATATCAAGAATTAGACTATTGAAATATTTATGGATGAGATTCAAGTAAGAAACTATGAAGACTCAAGCAAGAAAAATTTTGAGGACGAAATTTCTTTTAGAGGGGAAGAATGTAATGGCCTGGCCCAAGTAAGAATCCCAGCCCACCAAAGCCCAAAAAAAAAAAAGAAAAATAGAGGAGAAGAACTCCCGAAAGGAGTCTTTTTCCTCCTCTCGCTGGCTCCCAATCGGAGTCAGAAAAGAGCTCCCTCCGGCTCTATTTAAGGAGGAGATCCCTCCTCTCTCCCTTCCACCAAAGATCTGAGATCCAGTCGGTGGCAATCGCTGGAAAACCATCGTGGAGACCCATCCCTGTGCCCATCCAATTGCTCGTCGGTAAAGCCTCGCCGGTGTCGGAGGTAAGCCTCCTCCCCTTCCTCTCTTCCCCCTTTTCCTTTCCGTGCCGGTGTGCATACTCGCCGGCGACTGGAGTCGCCGGATTTTGTTACGGAAGAAACCTTTATTTTGCCGTTTTTTTTTTATTTTCGATGCTGGTGGTCACCACCGACCACCGGTTTGGCCCTCCTCTTGTCGTTGGGTCGCCCCCTCCTGCCGACGGTCGCCCCACGCCGGTTGCACCGCCGGTCGGCCAGCCCATAGGGGATTGTGAGATCCCCTGTTTCGGCCCAAAGGAAGCCCGGGAAGAAGAAAAAGAAAAGAAAAAGAAGGAAAAGAAAAGAAAAAGAAAAGAAAAAGGAAAAAAATAAAATAAAAGAAAAAGAAGAAAAATAAAATAATAATAATATAATAATAATAAATAGAATTTTCTCTCCTCTCTCTTCCGTGAAGAAAAAGAAAAAAAAAGAAAGAAAGAAAAGAAGAAAAATAAAATAAAATAAATTAATTAATAAATAATGATATAAATAATAAAATATGAGAAAGAGAGTTTCTTTCTCTTCCCTCTCTCCCTTCAGCTTGAACTAGTATTTTCTCTCTCTAGAATTGGACTTTCTCTCTCTATTTTCTCTCTCTAAGTTATTTCTCTCTCTTAAGATTTTTTAAAATTTTGAGAAGAATGATGATGAATTTAAATGATCCTAGTGATGGATTTTTGATCTATGATAATCGGACGGTACACCGACATCCACTTTGATCAGATCAGATATTTTTAGATTTATTTCTTATGATTTTATTGAATTATCCACATGATAATTTCAGCATGATTTGATCTGATCGATCAGATTTGTTGAATCATATTGTCTGAAAACTTCAAGATGAGTTTTTTTCTCTCTAAAGTTTTCTCTCTCTAGAATTTTCTCTCTCTTGATTGATTCTCTCTCTAAAAAGGTTAGTGAATGAAAAAATTTCTTTTAATAGTCCTGATCTGATTCTAATGAAGAATCCTGATCCATGATTGTCAGACAGCGTACTAGCACCCACCTTGATCAAACCATGAATCTTTAGATTTGATCATCCCGATCTAGCCATGACTTGATTTGATCATGTTGATTTCACCAATCAAGATATTGGACCAATCGTAATGTTGGATTATGTCACCTGATCAATTCAAATTGTACCTCATAAATTCTCTCTCCTCTGATTTTCTCTTTCTACTTGATTTTGTGAAATCGATGAAAAAACTTCGATCCTATCACTTCGAATCCGATTTGATCTGATAGTCAAACTTTGGATCGTTTAGGTCCTAATTAGATTTTCATTAGATGAAATTAGATGATCGGACCCAATCTAAACCGTTGAAATATGGTATTCGTATTCTTTCTAATTATTAAAATTGATTCTGTATAGGATTGTGGATGTTTGATCATGGGATATCACGATATGATCTACGAACAGAATTTTTGAAAGAAAATTTATAGAATTATGTGGATTTATTGGAATACGTTCGAGATAAATAATGTTTCACTTTTTTTAGATTTATCGATAAATTATAATATATTTTTCTGACATGATTTGTGAAACGATGCATGAATTGGATGAATGATATTTTGTTATGAAAATATCTTATTTGAAATATTATGATGAAGCATGATTGAACATATTGATTCCATGATGTATTATATTGATTGATTTCGATACTACATGATTATATGTTTTATTATCGAAATTAGAATATAAAATATGATTTATGAAGAATTATGATATAAGAAACATTATGAATTGACAACCTGACTATGTAAAAGACCCTGCCAATGGGGGCATATACGTTGGCAATTGATTTATCCTGAGGGTTTACATCGTCAGAGAGACCAGCGACAAACCACCAGAGAGATCAGGGTTTCGAAGGACTTTGCTGCCAGATGATTCACAGCTCACCGCAAGAAGATACGTGGTGTTATGACCCTGCCACAGAAAAAATATGGTCATAGCTCATGGTTGATGAAAAGAATTGAAGAATGAAAGAAATTGAAATCTGGAAAGAAATTTGAATTTTTGAAAAAGAAATGAATTTGGTATGAATTATATTGCATAATTGAAAATTGATTTTGAATTGATGAACTCTATATGCTTATTTTCTATAAATGATTATTTACTTAAATGCCTGATGAAATTTGTTGAGAAGTGATCATTGCTTACTGGGCTGTCTAGCTCATTACCTCCTATTTTTACTGTTTTTACAGATATTGAGAAATTAAGATGATATAAGATATGAATAGAAGAGTGATCAGAAGCAGAATCTCTATACTTTTATTTTCGGTTGAAAGTTTTATTGAATTTGATGTAAGGACTATGAATCATTGTTGAATTTATTGAGACATTAAAGAAAAAATTTAGGTCATTATATTTTGGATTTAAATTATTGACTAATTATTCCGCTGTTGTTTTAGGATAGTATGATAAGATGCCTTGCATGCTTATGGGAAGAGTTTTCTATGAGTATGCGGCGGTTGCCATGATCCTCGATTCACAATCTCGGGTTGGAGGTGTGACATAATGCAAATTTGATTTTCGAAAATAGAAAAAGTAGGGAAAAAATGGATACAAAACTTGCCGGTGGAAAAGCAAATTGTTGTAGGAGGGAAAGATGTTCAGCTCTACAAACCATTCGGATATATTTGGAAGATACTACTACAAAAAAAAGCAGTGGCAGCGCTTATATGGCAGCGATTTTCAAAATCGCTGTTATAGAACCTACGGCAGTGGTTATTTGTAACTGCTGCTGTAAATTTCTATAACCGCTGTCCTAGAATCTACAGCAGCGGTTATTTATAACCACTGCCGTAAGTTGGACCTACGACAGTGGCTATTATAACCACTATAGTAGACATAACCTATGGCTGCAGTTATGGATAACCGTCATTAAAGGTTGACCTACGGCAGCGGTTATAGTTACAGATAACCACCGTCGTAGGTAAAAATTTTGTCATCCCATAATTTTTGATCTAAAGATTGGATTTCAGCAAATTTTTTTTGATTTCATATGAATTTTTGAGATCTACATGGCTGCAATGATGATTTTACGAAAAAAATATCGTTTTATCCCTCAAATTAGAGTTTTAAAGAAATTTAGTCCATACTTATAAATAATTTTAGATGATTACGTATATCTGTAATAGTGAAATCAAATTTCAAGTCTATCTTTATCATTTATTATTTAAATAATTATCATTAGAGTATCCTCACAAAAGAGCACCTCGATTCGATAGCCCTAACTTTGTCGATCATTAAAATTTTGATTTCGACGGTCACAAACGACCACACAATGATATGATAAATAGCAACTATCAATGGATCCAAAAATTTATGATGATGATCTCGATGATATTTGTAGCATACTATCAAAATTTTACTTCAATCGGACATCATTAGTGTGGTCAATTTAGCACGAAATAATTTTGACCGTCAAATAAAAAAAATGAGTGATCATAAGGCCAATCGATGTCTGATTGAGGTAATTTTTTGGATAAATAATCTTTATTAGTATTTTAATCATTTATTTAGTGGTGATCATTAAATTCAAACTGTGCATATATGTTAGAATCCACTTGAGCACATCTTACAAAAGCATAAGTACAACTACTTAAGGAATTTAAGAATGAGTAGCAAGCGACATATAGTTTTAGATCGTTCATATACGTACGGTTTGAATTTTATGATCATCATCATATAAACGATCAAAGTACTAGTAAATATTATTTATCTAAAAAATTATCATATAATTGGACACCGTTTGACCTTTTCATCATTTATTTTTCATTTAACGGTCCAAATCATCCCATGCTAAATTGATCATGATAATGATATTCGATTGGAGTGTAATTTTGATAGTGTAATATGAATATCATCGAGATCATCGTTGCAAGTTTTCGGATCTATCGATGATCTCTATCTATCATATCATCATGTGGCCATTCGTGACCATCGAAATCAAATTTTAATGATCAAAATATTTAGTACTGCCAGATCGAGACAGTCTTTGGTGATGATACTCTAATGATAATTATTTAGATAATGAACGATGAAGATAGACTTCAAATTTTAAAATTATACTATATTCAAAAAAAAATAAAAAAAAAATAAAAAAAAATTATATTCTGTCTCTATAGTAGCGGTTGTGTAATAACCGCTACTATAGGTCTATGGCAGCGGTTTACTAACCACTGCCATATCCTACTTATGATAGTGATTAGCTATAATCGCTACCATATCTCTACCTATGGTAGTGGTTATCACCAACCACTGCCATAGATTGAACCTATGGTAGAGATTACCGATAACCGTTGCCATAGGCTGACCTGTAGCAGCAGTTATCTATAACCACTGTGATAGATCCAACCTATGGTTGATTGTGATAGTTCCACATTGGTTGTGGAAGAAATGAATGGTTTATTTATAATGACTTAAGTAGTCAACCAATAAGGATCTCTCTCTCCTCGGGCCTTGCCGCCACCGTCGGCAGCCCGCCGTCGGCCGCCAGCCGCTTGGGAGCGGCCACCGTCGGCCATCATCGCCTGCTGGCCGACGCTCCCGCCCACTGCCCGTCGCTGCCCCCACCGCTGCTCACCCCCCTCCGACTATCGCCACTGGCCACCCCCTCCCACCGGTCGGCCACTATCCGTTACCTACTGATAATTTTGATCGGTCAAAGGCTATGACAATGGTTTGTCAACCACTGCCATAGTATCTATGGCAGCGATTGGCATAACCGCTGCCTTAGCTTAGCTATGGCAGCGGTTGGACAACGGCTGCCATAGCCTCAGTAGCAGCGGTTGCAAAATCGTAAGCTAAGGCAGCGGTTGGACAACGACTGCCATAGCCTCAGTAGCAGCGGTTGCAAAATTGCTGCCATACTTTTCTACGATGGTTGTATCTCAAAAAATCACCGTCATAGCCCTACGGTGACGATTATGGTGGCAGCAGTTGTCTAACCGCTGCCGTAAGCTATGGCAATGATATTTTGGGTTCAATCACTGCTGTAGTCCTATTTTTAGTAGTTCCAAATAAGATAGCAAATTAATAAGGGGAACCATGGTATCCAAACAAAGAGAATTTCCAATGAAAGATTAGTTAAAACAAAGAAGAGCATTGAAGCTGTATATAACTAGTGTCTATAGGAGGCGTGCAGCCTGCTTTGCCTCCCAGAGAACTATCAGATAAAGTACTATCTGTATCAGGTCCCATCGTGGCTGTAGCTCCTCTTCACCACCGAGGACTACGGCGGCAAGAGCGCGGGCTCGCCACCAAGCTCATCATTGTTGTTTCGGAGATGCGGTGAAGCCGATGGAGGCTGATGCTTGTACTGGCACTTATGTCTCCGCCTCTATTTCAGCTAATCCGTGAGATCACGTCATGCATTAAATTTAAAATATAATATAATCATGCTATCGAGAGATGTTATCCTCGATAATATAAAACTAATCAATCATAATTAATTAAAATTCATCATAAATAAAATATAATAAAAAATTTGATTTCATTACTCATCAAGTAATTAAATTATGATTGATAATTTAGAGCATCTAAATCCAAAATCAAATACCAAACTTATGTCTCAAAATTTATAAATAATTGACTACAAGTCTATAATCATCCTATAAATTAAGATTCAGCAACAAAATCTTCAAGCTCGCTAGCATAAACTCTCAAATCTGGATCATCCTTCATTCTTAAATTATACTTCATCGAATCCTATTTCTTAAATTATGTATAAATAAAATACTAGATGATTTTATAAAACTCATGGTCCCTAAATTATTTTTAAAAGAAAAATAATCATGAAATCTTTTTTTTTCATGGCAAAAAGGTGAGAGGATGGAAGAGCTATAATCGATAATCATACCAACATCTCTTTAAGTTGATTGAAATTGTTCCTATCACTACATTATTGGTCGTCATGGTATCCTGCAATGTCAACATAGATATTCGTATATTCCCTCTTTGTCCTTGTTCAACTAAACCAACAGCTTTGGAATCATTTGTTTTCTTAATAGGATATTCCCATGCCAAATGTCCCCACTTGCCACATTGATAACATGCTCCAAGCTTCTTAAGATAAGGTTCATGATGATTTCTACTGCAATACCCGCAAGTCTCTACTCCCTTCTTCTTGGAGTTGTTCTCTAAATTTTCATGTCGATAACTCTGAGTTTCTGTTGGTCTAGACCTCTTTCCATCCTCTCTTTCTTGTTCCGATCATTTAATATTTGATTCAACTTTCAAAGCTTATTCGACTACATCCTTATAGTTGTTAAATAGGTGAAAGGACAAGTGAGATCGAGTTTTATATCTTAAACCATGTTTAAATTTATTTGCTTTGCTTCTTTCAGACTTTATGAGCTGGGGGGCAAAATCGACCTAACTCATTAAATTTGTTTGCATACTCCAGTATTGTCATATCATCTTTTTGCCTCAAAGTCAAGAACTCATCTTTTTTTACTAATCTAATTGACTCATGAAAATACTGATCATAAAATATATTTTTGGACTCCTTCAACATTAGCTAATTATTATTATTCTCATTTACAACCTTTATTATAGTCCACCAAAACTCAATATTTTCTTTTAGCATGGAAATGGCTAACGTAACCTTCACATCCTCAAAAAATTGTAGTGCATCAAATATCTTTTTTATTTTTCAAATCCAGATCTCTGCGATCAAAGGATTAGGTCCATCCTCAAATAATGATGGATTAAGCCTTTTAAACCTCTCGTAATATGACTCTAAAGATGGTGCAGGTTGATGAGTAGCTTGTGTCTGCTATTGTTATTGAATAAGTTGAGTCACTACTTGGCACAGTTCAGTAATATCTGCCTAAGTGGCTGGCATATTAGGAGTCCGTTCAATCGATTGGTTGGTATCTCTCCTTATAGTCTTTTTTGTTCCTCTCCTTCTATTGGCAAAGTTCGCAAGACTTCATCCTCTCTGTTACTTATCATAATTTATCAAAAATACTAGTATTAATCAGCTTCCTTAAATGAGCAATAAAAACTCTAAGAAAACTTATCTACTCTTATTCAATTAAACGTGATCTAGCTAAATAAAACTTAATTATCTATTACTAGATTTTAAGTTCTACCCATGATCAAACTTATTATTTTGATATTATAAAATATCACATCTCAAATTTGAAATATAACACGATCATATTACCGAGGGATGCTGTCCTTGATAATATGAAGCCAATCAATCATAATCAACAAAACTCCATCATAAATAAAATATAATAAAAGATTGAATTCCATCATTCATCAAGTAATTAAATCAAGATTAGTTCAGAGCATCTAAATTCAAAATTAAATATCAAATCTATGTCTTAAAATTCATAAATAATTGATTATAAGTCCATGATCATCATATAAATTAAGATTCGGTTATAAAATTTTTAAGCTCACTAACGTAGACCCTCAAGCTTAGATCATCCTTTATTCTTAATCTTATTCATCTAGATAAAAAAAAAAAAAAGAGATGAGCTACACCAATTCAGTAAGTAAACCTTATACTATCTTATCGGATTAGGCATAAGTTTATACATACATCAATAAATCATTTAGAGAAGATGATTATCATTGTAAAAAAAAAAATTATAATAGCAGTATGTCATAGATATATAAATCATGCTGTTATATATATATATATCATTAAATTTATGTAAACATAGTTTTCAATACATAGCACAAACAAATTCATAAATTATGTTAACTTTATAAGTAAAGTCATAAATCATCTGTCATTTTATCATATCATAATTATTAATAATTCTCTTAGACTAAATGCTAAGGCTACTATTATATCCATGATAAGGCCGTAATCAAATCATACCAATCGCTATAATTTGCTAGTGAGAGCCATATGCCAAGCTACTATAACCCACTAGTGAGGGCCGTATGTTGAGCCATTGTAATCCACTGACGAAGGCCGTATGTCGAGCTATTATAATCTACTGGCTAGGATGAAAGGCCCTACATAGCTTTTGGAGAGCCTATAGTCATATTTCTTAAATCATATTTTCTTAAAACAATTATTCTTAAATCACATCTCATCAAATTCTATTTTCTTAAATCATGTATAAATCAAATACTAGATGATTTTATAGAGCTCATGATCCCTAAGTAATTTTTAAAAGAAAAACAATCATGACATTATTCTTTTCATGATAAAACATAAATTTCATAAATATAGAATTCATATTTTATTAGCAAGTCATTCATATTAAAATATTCATAAAATCATATTTTTCATAATAATACATGATTTATATAATATCATATGCTTAATCCTTAATTTAAAAAAATATAGAATCATTGATATTAAATATTCTTTTTGTATTTTATAGAGTGCATTGAAAGCATCCGGTAATTTGAAA
Source organism: Elaeis guineensis (assembly GCF_000442705.2). Classification (NCBI taxonomy): domain Eukaryota; kingdom Viridiplantae; phylum Streptophyta; class Magnoliopsida; order Arecales; family Arecaceae; genus Elaeis; species Elaeis guineensis. The sequence continues at coordinate 122,469,557 of NC_026003.2, forward strand.
ATAAGTAAAAATTATTGAGGTTACTTATCTCTTCCGCTTTAGCCCTTCAAATTTTACTAGACGAATATATTGAACTTATTTAACATATCAAAATATAATTAATTTTTATTCAATAAATTCAATCATAAGAAAAGAAGACTGTAGATTGAGTGGTCAATTCAATAAGTTGTCCGGCCATCAGGACAATTTAGGGCCTCCTCTAGCCAATGCTCAGATTTAAGCAACTCGATCAAAGAATTATAAAGCATGAATTGGAATCAAGACCAAGATAAATTAATAGGATTTATCAATAATAGATTTTAAAGATATTCGATATGGTCGGGATGGGATCTGACATCTTGCATAGATATCAGAGCGATTTCGGACCTCTTTAGAAATATCATCTCAAGTCATAGGATCATGGATCAGATAGAGAGAGAATAGAGGAAGAAAAATTCTAGAGAGATAAGCAGAGAAAGAGATAAGAGAGAGAATATTCTCTCTTTTTCTTTTTTTTTTCTTTTCTTTACTTCTCTTTTCTTCTTCATCTTCTTCTTTTTCTTGGCCGAACAACGGAAGGGAATGGGAGGTGGTTGGTGCTCTGGCGGAGTGCGATGGCATAGCTGGAGGTCTGGCAATAGATAGCGCATGGTTGACGAACCAAAGAACGGCCAGCGGTGAGGGCCGAACGGCAGGAAATCTTAGAAAAAGGCCCAAAAATAAGGGATTCAATTCATTTTCATGGTTTTTCGATATACACAATAGTCGGTAAGCATACATAAGGGCATGAAAGGAAGGAGAATAGAGAGAGGAGGTGGGATCAGGGCTAGACATGGGCAATGAGCCAGGCCGTCTATTACACGGTCCGATCCGATATGAAATAGGCCGTGCCAGGCACGGCCCGACCAGAGGGCCCGGCATGGCCCACGTGCTGGTCTGTCCTTTTTTTTAAATTTAAAAATATAATTTTTATAAATTATAAAAGAGTTAAGGAGTAAAGTTAAAAATATATATGGAATTTTTTTGTAAAAATAAAAAACCATCTTATACTGGTCGGGAGTTTGGCATGGATCCTTATCGGTTTATTAATAACAATCAAAATAGTACAAGGAAGGGAGGGGGATTAGGCCTGACCTCCGAATATAATAAAAAAGAGAGAAAAAATTAAGGTAGCTCACCTCATAATCAAAAGGTAAATCTAAAAAGTTACAAAGGTAAATCCAATTATGAGAATGCCCCTCCTTTCCCACCCTTACATCAGATTTATTTGCATAGTTTATTGAGCCTCAATCAACCAAAAGCTATGCACAATCTTGAGATTTTAATAACTTTAGTTAGTACTAACTCTAATGATTTTTTGCCAACCCATAAATCTTTTAAATTCATCTATTTGGTTATAGAAAATTTTGATGGTCTCAAGAGAATTAGCCACAATAAGTTAATCACACATTGAACTCAACTCAATTCATCTGTAACTATACTCGATCTCTTTCAAGATGTTAGGTAGATCTAATAACATATAATTTTTTTTTCTTAATATATAATTTAAGCAATGGAAGAATTCATCAAACTCTTAAAAAAGTTTATAAATGACACGTAGACAGATCTGCTCGTTATTAGCCATTAGAGCCATCGTCGAACATTTTAAGAATGCCTAATGGCTAATTAGGGCATAACAGCTAGTATGAAATCCGCATAATAATTTATATGCGCATGCTGGTGCATCTAAAAGTAGAAGTCGATGCCAGTTTGGAGAGACTTTTTTATTTTTTTATTAATATAAAAGTAATGCTTGCTCTAAATTCATACATCTCATTTACCAATCATACCTTACTATCTATCTATCTATATATATATATATATATAAAGAGAGAGAGAGAGAGAAGAAATTAAGGACTCTTGGATCAAGAAAAAACAAATAATGTAGAACTATGAAATCTTAACATTTTTATTTTTCTAAATTATCCCTAAAACTAGCCATTTTATAGCTGTTAGGGGGATTAAAATAGTAAAAAATTAAAAACTAGCCGTTATCCAACCCAAAAAAAAAAATTTGAATTAGCCATTACGGGTCGTGCCTAAAAAGAAAAACAAAAGGACCGCCCATCAGGCCCGCGGGCCTGACGGACCAACGGCCATGCCACGGCTCGTAATGGCAGCTTTTTTTAAAAAAAGAAAAGAAAAAAAAGGCCATCAGGACCACTGGCCTGATGGGCCACAGTGTTGAAAATAGTGTCCCAAAGCCAATCGTCAGTCTGTTGACGGTTGTGCTCCTTTTGTATTAGTACATGAATTATAAATAAATAAAAGATATTTTGGTATTTTTTCATCACAAATATTTCATCTTCTAATGAACTCCTGTGTTGTGGTGAAGTCCTTAAGACTATTTAGACTCGACAAAGGAGGATTTGTCGCTTAGTCCTTAAACCTGTTCGCGACCAAATAATACGTTGTTACCAAGGATGACAACGTTTATCGAGCATAGGTCATTGTGTGCCATATGGGTTGGTTATCTCATAATCAAAGAGTGTGGAGATATTGGTATGGCATACAGGTGAGATGTAATGGTACATCTGTACTGAACGTGACCGACTCCGGAGCTATTTCTGCTGTCAAGATTTGCTCCGATGGGAAATGGGTATAAATGTCCCTCCGACCTGAGACCGCCACGGTGACTTGCAAGCAACTCACTGCACTTAGGCACTGGACTACCTGAATTTCTAATTCAGTGACGGAAGGCTGCTGGGTGTAGTCAAGTACTTGACTTGTCGGTGCGTGTGTCAAGATGGAATTGACCACTCCAGTTTAGGAGCTGTGTACAGTCGTGTTTCAATTTAGCAAAATCTTAGCCAGGGTAGTCCTAGTGAGGAGTCACAGGACTGTTTGAGTTGAACACGACTCGGATGATCTAATCAGGGTTGATAGTTAAACCCTGAGTCGTCCTAAACACAGGGGTCAAAAGGGATAAATTATACGGTAACCATATTCACATAGGTTCTGAATGTTGTGATTGCAACTATTCGACCTATCCGATCATCGGGTACCATTGCTAGATGGTCACTTCGATTAGTACAGGAATTGGTTCCTGTGCTATCGGCTTAGGTTCGAACCTACGGGGTCACACACATTAGAGGTTCCTTTCTGATCTGATGGCTGATTATGAGTCTTATGTGTTTGAGACTCTATGATTGAGAATTAGGATTCTCTGATCATGAGTTCCACACATTTTGGATACCGGGGTCAAAATTTTGAATTTTAAATTTTGAATTTGAAATTTGAATTCTTCGATCAAGATTTCATATTGATGGACTTTGATACCTGATTGCCCATCGGATTTGGACTCAATAATTATGAGAGATTTTATTAGTGATTTGATCGCTAATTAACTCAATTTGATTGAGTAATTATTTTTGGATCAAGTCCAATTGAATTGGATTCAGTTGGGTTTGACCCGATTAGGTTAAGAGTTGACCTAATCGTCGAGATGGTTTGGTCCCTGATTTGATCAGGGGTTGGGCTTAGTCAATTTCTGATTTGATTAGGATTTTATTGAGCCTAATTAAGCATAATTAAGTTGGGTTTAATTTAGTCTAATTGTGCTTAACCTATTTTGATTAGGTTGGTTCAATTAAGATCAAACCACCATTTGAATTTGAATCCCTGTACCACTCTTATGCGTCAATATTTGGATAAAGATGATTAGTTAGCCATTCAAATTCAAAGCGTGTTTGAATTTGAATGGATAACTTATCTCTTGCGCATATATGACATTATCCACTTTAGCACCCCACATCTCACACGAGAAAGAGTTTCTCGTGAAACCTTTCACGCACAAAGCAGACTCGCACCTTCTCTTCTCACGCTCAAGTGGATAGGGATGAGTTGGTTTTAGTTTGAATTCAAATTTGATTTGAATTCAAATGTGTAACTACTTGTCTTTATCCTCTCACGCGGATAAGACACGTTTTGAACTGTTTTAAAAGAGATAGGGAGCTGGGGCGTGCGTAGAAAAATTCTGAGAAAGAAAGTGGGGCATGAGGAAGCCTTGTGCGTGAGGTGAAGGTCCAAAACCTTCCGAGAGAAAAAGAAAGAAAAGAAAGAAAATTGGACGCAAGGTTTTTGGTGTGTACCCTAGGGTTTCTACCTAGGGTTCGGGAAGTGAGATTGGTGTGCCACGAGTGTCGTAAGTCCACCAAATTTTAGGGAGAGATTCATCAGCCTCTCAACCAATCATGCAGATGATCCAGAGCATCTGAAGAGTCGACAGACATCGATCGAAGGAGTTCGATCAACATCAGCCATCAAAAGGGTGAAATCACGAACTAGCATTCGTGAGGAGCCGATCAGACGGGAGCTTCGTGTGGACGATCCGTAGAGGCCAAATACTAATGTGACTGTGACGTAACGATCAGAGCCCCCCGACGGTGATCAGATTGCGGTGATCGACTATCCGCGAAAGGTGATGTGTTATGAACACAGTACAGTAAAAAGTTTACTGTTTCAAATTTGAATTTTAAATTTAAATATATGCTGTTGTATCATATTTAGATCCTAGTATAGGATTAACTAGTATTAATTAATAAGATTAATTAATAATTTTACTACAAAATAGTAATTTTGAAAAAGTTTTAAAATTACCATTTTGCCCCTGCACTGAATTTTCGCTTCAAATGGTATCAGAGCATGGTTCTAGAATATGATATACATATGCATGCGTAGATTAAGGTGTAATCTATAAGTTTAAATTTGAAATTCAAAATTTAAAATTTAAAATTTGAAATTTGTTAGAAGTTTCAAATTTGAAATTCAAAATTCAAAATTTAAATTTTGAAATTTGAAATTTGAAATTTGAAATTTGTTTGAAATTTTAAATTTGAAATTTAAAATTTAAAATTTAAAATTTAAAATTCAAAATTCAAAATTTAAAATTCAAAGATTGAAAATTGAAAATTTGAAATTTGGTTGAAATCTCAAATTTGAAATTTGAAATTTAAAATTTAAAATTTGAAATTTGAAATTTGAAATTCAAAATTTAAAATTTAAAATTTAAAGATTGAAAATTCAAAATTTAAAATTTGGTTGAAATCTCAAATTTAAAATTTGAAATTTAAAATTTAAAATTTAAAATTTAAAATTTAAATTTTGAAATTGGTATATTTAGATATACTTGATCCAAGTAGCAAGTAATCTAATTGGGTTGGTTGCCATGGCCATCCGGTCATAGGAGAAAAGTAAGATTTAAAGACCCTCTCTTCCCATTCGATGGGGTCTCCTATGGCGGTAGGGGTGCCGATGCAATTATATCCCATGCCGATGAAGCAGCGAAAGGACTTAATTATAAAATTTATCATGAATGTGTTAGATTAGATCTAAAAGAAAATTTATGATTTATTTTGAGTTATTTTCTGTTATGAAATGAGCAATAGGATTGCTGTTTATAAATTGTGCTGACCCGTTTGTGAAATGAGTCAACACATTTGGTGAACAGAAAATAAAATCTTTCAAAATTTAAAAATTATTTTTAAAATATCAAACCCTGACCCATCAGCCCAAGTAGTTAATTAAAAGAATTAAGTGTTGTCTAGTAGGTCTAGAATTATGAATTAAGACCTAAGATAATTGCATAAACTTGTGGGTCAATGGGTTAGATGAATTAGGTCCATAATTGGGTTAGACCTAAGGTTAGCTTAAAAAATAGACTAAATGGAGTAATTGGTCAAATCTAATCAAAAGTTGAATTAGATTAGGTCAAGGATACTCTAGACTCAACTTCATTAGTTGTAGTTGATTGGGTCCATGTCTTTAACTAGACCAAGATGGACTTAATTCATGGCTACGCGGTGGAGCCCTATTTACTAAGTTGATCAAAATTA